>NC_054542.1:29429383-29729383 GCF_017654505.1 Polyodon spathula
ACTTAAGTGCACACTGTAAAAAAAAACAAAAAATCAAATTAAGGGACTGTTCTGAATTATTACTAGATGGGGTCTATTTTAATGATCTAATCAGTGGCAGATCCAAATACTACCTCTCTTTAATATCATATTAGTCAGGCTTTTTGACACCTTTATTAACATCCCTAAGCAGCACCTTTAAACGCAACAGTATGCGTATCAGCCACTCTTTAGATCACTGAAACAGATTCAGACACTTAATATACAGCTGTTAATCTAAAGTTATCTATGTACTACTACTACACATTCCTACTCCATACTACATGTTATCTCCATTAATAAATCTAGGGTATTACAAAGTTTAGTTTTTATTAAACAGTGTTAATTAACTATACCTGAAGAGATTCAAAGAAGTGAGTCTAGCTTCTGGATTTCAGCAGTAGGACAGTAAAAAAGCACAGATGTCAGGTGAAATGACAGGTAGGAAAAAAGCCCAAATGTTATTGCTTGTATAGTATATTTCACTTATAAAAGGTCTGGAACAAGATACAATATGCCAAGCTTGCTGGGATAAAGCAGGAGCAGGTTATGCACAAATTCCACGATGTCTATAAAAAATGTAAAAAAAAAAACAGGGCGGGTGGGGGGGAGTGGTATGGCACACACAATACCAAAGCTGCAGGAAATTCATAGGTCCTGAAGGCAGAAACTACAAGGCTTAATTGAGGAATAGTGTCCAGAACTTGGATTCAATAAAAACGATGTGCCAAAGCTATACAAGTTATTACTGTGCTGTTAAGTTTTGAATATATTGAGGTCTGGGAATGATCACTATAGACTGACCTTAAGGTAGGCACCGGACTCCACATTAGTCTGAAACTAACCTGGGTTGATCAGCCTTCTCTCTAAGATAAATAGGTAACACCCCCTTTTTCCCACCCCCACTAAAACATATTCCACCTCATTAAGGCAAATGAATACTGACATACAAAAGAGAACTAACACAATAATTCCACAGAAGATTGTGCCTGATAATGTATTTTTGTTTTACTATTTATTTTTATTTGATTTTATTGCACGTTTCAATTTCATAGTTGCATCAGTTCAGATAATCTAAAATAAAAATTGAGCCAGATGGGTAGCACTATGTTATCATCTCCATTGCTACAAGGATGTTGTACTGGATGTGCAACCACGTTTAAATCCTAACATACTAAAAGCAGTTTTCCCTCTAGTCTTGCACAAATATGTCTTGAAATACATCAGTGGAAAGAATATCCATTAGAAAGTGAGGTTGAAATGATAAAAAGACACCTAGTAGGCATAAATACACTAAGTATGCGAGTAAAAGTGATTTGCACCGCATGGACATTTCTGCCTCCATTTGGAATCTAGGAACATAAAGGACAACTTGAAGCAGCAAAGCAAGAGCTGTACAGAGAAGCAGGGGAGGCTGAAAGAAAGGGAGCAGAAAGCGGACACTTGCTGTGGGCTGCTGTACAGTGTGAGTAAATCAATAGTTAACTCAGGGTTAGAACTAAGGAGGTGATGGGGGTTCCTCTCACACTGGCACTGCATGCTAAGGTGCAGAGGTGAGGGAATTCTCCATATCTTACCTCCTGCAACAGGTCTGCCTGCTCGATGGCTTTCAAGACGTTTTTCTTCGAGGTCTCCTGAGCTTCACCACCCAGCAGGAACTCATCTAGGATGAAGTATGCCTTTTCGAAGTTAAAGATTATGTCAAGTTCACACACCTGCAAAGTAAACCACAAGCACACTTAAAAGGATGCATCTGTACCAAACTAGGGTCTGCAGAGGGTCCCCAATTCTAGAAACTTTTTTTTGTAAAACAGAAAATACATAAAAAGTGGCATTTCCCATCCACCCCCACCGCACAATGTTACTAGATGAATTTATCTATCTGCATTTTACAAACTTTCGACAAGATGCCCCATTTGTATTACCCCTATATATTTTACAGTTATTTAATAAACCTAGGGTACTATAAAGTTAAAAAGGAAAAAGAAAATCTCTCAACTCACACTGCCAAAATACTTATCCAGCAGCTCTACGTATCGGTGAATTATCTCAAGAGTTATGAGCTCATTATCCTGATCTTCAATTGCACAGCAGAAGTACAAGCTAGCGTACCTGAAATTTACAAATAAATATTTAAAAAAAGACCAAAACACTTACAAAACATTATAATAATACACCTTGTGATGGGTGATGTATCACTTGCAATGTTCCTTTTTCTTACCTGGTTATCACTTTTTAGTATTGCTCATTACTATGCAAACATTGGTTAAAGCAATGAATCTGTTACAATTGTCTTGGCTCGTCTCCTTCCTTAACTAGACATAGTACATCCATTTTAATTGGTTTGTGCTGGTTAAGCTTCGGCAAATAAAACTGAATGCACTTGTTTCACTCCTTACTAACATTGAAAAAGCTGTATGAATAATTTTATTCTGTTTAACTTTTTATTGTATGAAGGCACACAGCTATCATGCATTAACTAGCAGTAATCCATACTGAGGTCATTAATGATATAACAAACCATTTGGTTTCAGTATATGTATACAGAAGCTAACCATTCTATTCAGGTATATATTTTTTGTTATATAATGATAAATGTCAATTCATACAACTGTTTTACACAAATCCATTTGTATCAATATTGAGCCTGTTCCAGGTATAACGTACCCTTGCTTCAATGCAAATGTTTGCTGTAGTTGACAGTTTGATAAAGGGACAGAGAAACCATCTTCGGTAATTTATTTGTGGTGCAGCTGACACAGTGTATAATCTGCATATTGCAGCAAATAAGAAGGACGCCATTATTGATTGGCTACAAGCTGTGTATTCACCACACTTATGTTTTAAATATATTTCAATTTGTGGTTTGTTCTTAGGGTTTTCCTATAAATTATCCTTGTATGCACTAATTTATAAAGAAGAGCTTTATTCCCTAGTTTGTTTACATGTTCTTCCAAAGTTTTATGGGTCACTGCAAGCTCTTAATTCATTAATTTCAGACGTTGCCAGATGCTTAAATGCTGGAAACCAGTGAGCCAGGCAGAATTAGTTATTGCTTTGGTTTCCATTATTCTTTGTATGGTTTTTCAAGGTTAGCAATAAATTGTACTACCATCATTGGTATGGTGACTTGAAAAATTATTTATTTAGGCATTATGCAGCACAGCTGCTGTGCTATACCAGAAGGCACATTTGCTTTCAGGAAATTGATATGGCCTTACAAACACACTGGGCAGATTTTTAATTTAATAAAGCAGTGATCAAAATATCTGCTATTTCAAGACAAATCTGTAGCAGTACAATAGTGCTGTAACCATTTCCCTGCTCCCTTGTCTCAACGGATGAGCTGCCAAAACCAAAACGTTCATCCCCAAGCAATCGCTTCTTTCTTTTTCAGCGAGCGCATCAGAGCATTCGATTCCATCCTCACTCATCTGGAAATCAGCTGATTCGGCTTATGTCTCATAGCAGCAGCAACTGTTGCTTATGATGACCCTCACCACTAGCATCATCAAAGAAACAAACACAGACGTGGATAGGATCATATTAGGATTTGATCAAATTGTAAGTCTGGAACACCCATCCTGGTTAAGCCACCAGGTTTATTCCACACTAAAAAAATCTAAAATGAATCAAAGCTTTAGCTGAGTTTTACTTACATGAAAATATCAGTGGTTATGTGAAATAAATCACTGATAATTACAACAAAAGGAAACATTTTGAAGTTGGTACTTTACATGACCATCAGAAAAATAATTCAGACATTAACTTTAACACAATAAGTAATTTAGACCCCAAAAAACAATCGATACTTTTCATTTTTTGCAATATTCAGTACAGTGGAGCTGCTGACCAATTGAGTAGCAATTTAATAGATATACACTTTAAAAACTGCCAATTTTAGGAGAATGATCTAGTCTTGTATATGGAATGAAATTTCACCTGTATAAGAGTATACATTACTCCAGTGGAAAAGGTTAAAGTGTATAAATATTAAAGTTTCTTAAATCTACATCTTTTTGAAGACTAGTTTCTCTATATAGTTATAAGCTGTGTATTTCTCTTTAGTAATAAATCAGTACATATCAAAACCTTTTGTAAACAATCTTGAGGTCGCGCCACTCCAGGAAGCTGCACATTTTGGGTTTCCGAGCCAATACTGTCTGCACGAGTTCCCTGGTGATCTTTTTCTTCTCTTTGTCCGACAGTGGAACATACCACTTCTGGAGCCTCAGCTTCCCCTGGCGACTGAAAAGCAGCATGAACTGCATCTGGGAAGGGAATGAAATACATGGTATGGGTTTGTTTACAGCAGCACCACAAACTACTACTTTGGATGGAGTTCATCTTCAGACTAGGGCTGGGTCGCCAGTGGACTGCCCTGGTTTACAGTGTAGTTGTAAGTGATGGAAGTTTGTGTAAAAAAAAAAAAAGTTACCTTTGGATTACTCAGTTCTGACATGGAGCCACCAAAAAGGATTTCCTTTTCAATTTTTATGCTTTCATAAAATGTCCCAACGGAAAAGTGGGCAGATACTAACAGCTTCAAGGATGAGCGAGAACTGTATTTGTGATGTGCTTTTCTACATACACAGCATATAATATATGTGCATCACATTGCACAATCTGGTACATGGGTCAACTGTTTGACACTGGGGTACTTTAACTGTGAAACTGCAGTGGACCAGAAAAAGAGAGAAAAACAACTGCATTAACACTTCAGAAGAATGTTGGGCCATCATGGACATGCATATTCACATATGTCAAACAGGTCTACACTACAGTGTTTTAATTGTCTTGGACCTAAAAAAAACTCAGAAGCGAAATCTGTTTACCCATAGTCATCACTTTGAGATAGACCATTTCTCATCAATGCAGACCTGGATTCAGAACCATCACTCCTCTTTTGGAGTCTGTCGTGTTTTTCGTTTTATTTTAATGTTACAGACATATATTGTATTTGCATAGTAAAGAAAAATGTCCCCCAACGTAAAGCTCCCCAGTGGTTTACATCGCTATCGACGGTGCTGTAGCTAAGACGTTCACTACAGTTTAACTCTCTTGCACATGCACCCTGAGGCTAATTAAAACTGAGTCGTGTAACTGTACCCTATGCTGCTGCACATGCACGTATTAATAATGCATATACAATTACATCTGCCTTTATTGCTTATATTCCCAGATAAATGCAGCAGGAAAAATAATGGAAAAGTCGGCAACCGTTTTAATTATTCGTTTATGATCAATACATAGGGCTAAATTCACCGATAGTACCAGAACGCACACACGTTATCTCCCTAACAGTGTGTGTATTTTAATTTTTTTTTCTTCATTTAAACACGATACAACAAAAACAAAGCAAAAAATAAAAAATAATGTGTACGCCAGTAGTACTATCCAATCACAATTTCTTTAGGACGGTCGTTAGTGCTGTAAAAAATGAAAACAGCGAGTAGGCCACACAGAGCAAGGGGCCAAGTATGTTTCACACAGTTACAAATACTGTAAATAAACAAACAGAAACGTAAGAAGCCAATGAAATGAATTAATCATTATAAAGCTGAGTTTACCTCCCCAGTCAATCCCCGTGTTGTTGTAGTACGTAGTCGGAGACAAGAAGAGCTCGTGGGCACACACACGCACAACAAGAACGTCTAGACTTTTTTTTTTTTTTTTTTTACAGACTCAACATACAAATTGTCACGCCGTTTGATACACAAAAATAATGTTATTTAAATAACGTTTGAAGTTTAAAATAACTTACCATAACCTTTATTTATAGCAGCCTGGGAGAAAACACACGCTGATCTAAAAAAAAATAATAATAATTTTATCTGCACAATGCACCTCCCCTCTCTATCTCCCCTCTTCCTTGTAGATGGATGACGCAAGGGCCGAATGCGAACCACATTTCTTCTACCATGTCAATCATCGCCATCGTCAACTGTACCGTCCCCGTTATAATACAGAAGAATGCAAGTGTGGTATGATGTTTTCTCAACACATATGTCATATAAAGGTCATGCAATTTGCTACTGTTATTAGACATGGATAAATAGTGTAGCTAAAAATAACAGTAATGTATGACGAATACAGAATTGTTTTTTTATAGCAGTGTCTAATGCAGTGGTATACGTTAAAACTAAAGGGAGAGCATGTTAAAGTTATTGCCAGCAACATGTATAATATTTTTTTTTTAAAAATACTAAAGTACAGAGCATGACCGTATTAGTACAATTACATTATAGTAAAAATCAGTTAGGACAATTCTTCTTTATTATAATAACATTCATTAAGTTTTCATCTACAAATATTATACTACTTTCCAAAATGCTGTATTTACTGTAGCATACTGCCATTGTAACCTACAGTGTTTTTGCAAGATACGTTTTTTATAGTTTCTTACTATATATTTACTATAGATTCTTAGGATTATTTCAAAGTCTGTGCTTGACTTGAATGATTTTTAAATAGTATTGTTTAGAGCCCTCATTAAAAGTTTTGCACCAAGCTTTTATTATACACTCTTTGCTGGTTTAATTTGGAGTCGGTATTTCACAGGAACAGCACTATATGCAACAACAGCTGCTTCCTGGTGCAAAATAATTTCCTGTGCTGTATGTCACCTCGTGTGATTGCTGCTACACAGTGGAGTAAATCTGTCCTGAAGGATAACTAAATTATTTGGTTAAAAAAAAAAACTCCATACATTTAAGTTGATGGTACTACAGGTTGTTATGCCTTGATTTGCAGTAGCTTTTCAATGCAAGTAAAGAAAACCCTAATGGAAGAGCCATTTATCTTAGATTTGGTGCCCAAGTTTTGACTTACAGTTATTTTGTTTTTTTAAGATTGCTGATTTTTATAACTGTAAACTGTGGTGTTGCCGTCAGATGTCTCATTATTTCACAACTGCATCCTGAAATTACATTGGTCAAGCAACTTTAACCCTAAGCCTATTGGTGAAGCAAC
This sequence comes from Polyodon spathula, assembly GCF_017654505.1. Taxonomy (NCBI): domain Eukaryota; kingdom Metazoa; phylum Chordata; class Actinopteri; order Acipenseriformes; family Polyodontidae; genus Polyodon; species Polyodon spathula. The sequence goes on from NC_054542.1 coordinate 29,436,374, forward strand.
CGTCAGCACTTTGGGTGACACAAGACAATGACCTAACACCTGATCTGATGATTGTAATAGTGTACCTAATTTGGAAAGGTTTAAAAACAGAACTCGGTGTGAGGGAAAGTATTTGTCCATCCCTGTCATGCATTCTATGCCAGAGTTGCTTGTGTAAAGAAGCCAGAAATTAAATGAGCTCTGTAGGCACCTGATGGTGATATGATATCCTCAGAGTGGGTGCCAACTGTTCAGGAGGACCATGATGACACAATGTCTTGAACAGCCTTGTCTATCAGAGAACTGGACTGGAATTCGTGTCTGCAGAAAAGCAAAAAATATATTTCCCTTTTTTTTTTCTTTTTTACTTAAACTTTGTTTTAGGGTGTCTTTTTTGATGTGGCATGTACCCTCCTCAGCTGGTGCTGATCAAATGACTTCTCGGGGCATTCAAAAAGGTTAATGTCTTCCTTTGACTTTGTAACTCAGTAGCAAACCAGGATGCACGCAGTCAGGGGGTTAGCGGTGTTAATGTGATGCGAGCATTAGGTTTCTATTCAAGAGCTTATGCCCCTCACTTCTTATAGCTCTATGTCTGGGGTCAGGTAACACATGGATAATAACTTACTGTATTTATAGGATAAGAATCAAACCACCAAGATATACAACACAAACCTTTTAAGCCTCATCAAACTCTCGGACTGGGTGATGACGTGTGTGTTTGAGGCTTGAAACACAGGCTTGTGTACTTGCTTCTGGTGGAGCTCTCTGTTTCCATTAGGCATCTGTGTAATACATTATAAAGAAGCAGAGAAATAAACACACGCATGTACCAATCAAAGTGAGATCATGACACATATTATCCAAACCTTTCTATTAATATAAGAAACCCTTGCTATCAGAAGGTTTATCATTTCTTTCATCACAATCAGTGTAAACGTTTATAAACAGAAGTTATACGTTTAGTATCAAAGGCATAATAAAGTGTAGTAAAAGAATAGGTTGCTCCTGTCTGACAAACCTCCTAGACTTCTTTGAAGACAACATGACAACATTAACTACTGCAAAAAAATGGTATATAAGTCGTCCTCCCCCTTTTTGAGACAACAATTTCAAGAAAAAGCCTATAGGTCACACCTGTGTATAAGTCACTCCCCCCTTTTTAGGACCCCCTAAAAATACCTAGAAAATAGACTTAATAGACTACAAAGGTTTTTACAGTACGTAGTAAAGTACATTACAAACACAATAATGGATTTGAATTTAAAAAAGTGAGTTGCCATGGCATCAAAAACCTGTAAGTACCATCACTGTATGTTTTCAAACACACTTTCCCTTGACAAAGGTATGTTAAACATACCAAAATGTTGGCTCTTTTAAATATATGTTCATGATGCAGTAAAATCTTGCTTTAAGGCCACCTGCTAAAAGGCCACATGACTTGTGATAAGAAATTCTCTATACCTTTACTTTTTGTTGGTCACTTGCCTGAACTTAATAACTATATATCTTTCACTACAATAAGCTAGTATAATAATACTAGAGAAAGCTAGCATTCATGTTTAGCATTAAAACCAGAAAGGTTCCCTGAGTAAATCCCAGGTAAGGACGTAGTATAAAAACATTACTGAAATCCCAGGCTGCTTGCACGATGCAGGGAGGCAGTTTTCCACATGATGTTCTGTTTCAATGTTTGAGTATTTATTTGGTTAGAATCCCAAGGCAAATCAAGGGATAAGCCTGTTTCTGATCTATGTATGGCCACACTGACTTTTAACACCTCACTATGCTAAACAAAGGCACTATGAGTAGAATGTGCAGCTCTCAAGTCCTATTGACAAAGTTGGAAAAGACAAACACAGATGGCCAGAATAGGGGCTAAACATGGATATGTAGCTGCAGTTAATACTTCCACAAAAGGCAGTATCTACTGCAAAAGCTAAGGGTAAAACGGTTTTCATATATGACAAGAATGTTTGTGTGTGTATGTATATATATATATATATATATATATATATATATATATATATATATATATATATGAGTGACAGATTGCCACATTTTTCTTCTCCAAATAAACACTTTTAGACACAGAATGCCAGGAAACGCCATAGCGTGTGTATTATGTACAGCAAAAAGAAAATAAACAAACCTAACCCAATCTCAGGCCCTAGATAGATAAATGTTTCCCTAACTAATAACAAGGCAGGCTAAGCCTGTAACCTTGTCACCAAAACCAAAACTCAATCGTAATCCAAAATACCTTTTCCAATAAATAGTTAGTTAGTTAGTTTGTTTGTTTGTTTTCCAGTTTCTCAATACTCCACTTACTCTCTAACACTCTCAACCAAACTCCTACCATCACCCACACCAAACATAAACACTCACACCCTTTTAAACTTAACTAATTAGTTAATTGAATTAACCTGGTGCTGGTCCTGACTCCAGTAACCTCTACTGGGTCCTAATGCCCACCCAGTATGATCTTATCCAAACAAGATATTTATTTACTGTAAACCACATTTAGTTATTTTAACTCTCATTTATTTATCTCACCATTATCATTTAGTAGTTTATCAATTATCCCATCTTTAGTTTTAACTTCAAGCACATTATATTATTTAATTTCTTTGTTTACCCTCCAGTTAGTTTATGTTCTCATTTCACCTTTTGTTCTTTCCCTAACCAGTCTGAGCTGGACCTGTTTGGAGCACACAGGGGGCCAAAGTCAAGCATTCACGTTCTTCCCAATGAAGTAGAACACTGCCAGGTAACAGCACGACCTTAATGCAATATTCAAGATGAGTTCAACTAAAGAAACAGCTTCATCATGAGCCAAACACTAGCCCTGGTTAGATATGCAGTCACATACAGTAATATAAACACACACACAGACACACAACGGGCAGCAGCTTTTAGTTTATGCTGCTCCACACAGGCCAAACCAGCTCTAAAATCACACAATAACATGCACTTTGCATGTGCTGTACGGCACTGGTATTGGGATTTAATGAGAACATTAGGGAAAAGCTCCATTGGATCATTACTGCCCAGACAGGACTGCTGTTTAGCCTCTTATGAGAATGACAGCACCTACTGTACTACATTATAGCAAGGTAACTTCTAACCCTTCTAACTGGGTCATTTGTTGAACTTCACTGAAGCACTGATTAGACGTTCCGCATACTAACCAGAACTAACCTTGTTTATCTGTTGAGTGCTTATGAGGTCGGACTTCAAAATAGCTCTGGGTTATTACACACTATTAGCAAAATAAAAGTGCATGAATAAAATTAAATGGTATGTTTCGGCAGCTCTTTTGGAGCTATGTAGATGCTGCTGAATGAGACAATTGACTTGGAAACCGGTCCAGTACTATATACAACCAAGAATCAATGTATTTCAAAGGGTCTATAAACTATACAATATTGTATTGTGGTTATGTTTTTATAAAATATATTGTATTGTGGTTATGTTTTTATACAATATATTGTATTGTGGTTATGTTTTTATACAGTATATTGTATTGTGATTATGTTTTTTTGCAATCTATTCTTTGCTCAATGCTGCCTAGAGCCTCAACATCCAAAGATTCTGGACTCCTCTTCGGTTATTTCCTTCCCAGCCTTTGCAGTGGAAAACATGGACCTTGTTAATGTGACAAAAAATTAAATCATGACTAAATTGCAGGCAAGCCATCTCTGTTATTTATCTGCCAATCTGCTCACAAGAAATGCTATTTTAACTTTATGGCCTAGTTGTATTTATTTGCAGTAGACGAGAGACCTTACACTGCTTTAATTGCTAATGTTTTATTAGTTTTTCTTTAAGGACGTTATGGTTGCTGCCGATTTCTAAGAGACGGGTATAAAAAGCTAAGAGAGGTACTGAACTTGTTAAATGGTTAACCAGATATATAAAGCTTATGCCAAGTGCTCCAATTATTGTAGATATTATTACCCGTTAGGCACTGTGGACATACATTAACAATCTTCTCAACATTTGCAGCTTTCAATAACGTCTAGAAAAATCTGACAGAATTTGAAAATGTTTTTTTCATATCAAGTATACACATGCTGTATCCACATTTTTTAATTGATCTGAAAAGATATGTCTGTTTACCATAAGCGGGCTAAATTCTCATATCATTACACAACTTTCTATTGAGAACAATGGTAACATTGTATAGGTTTTCCAAATTAAACCTACATTTATCACATACTGTAAGTCATGAAGATAAAATACAACCATTTAAGAATACTTTATTTCAGGCCATTTCAGACACAGGTCTTTCGTTCCAGTGTCTAGATATTTATGTAGGATTAAAATGAATATTTCCTAGGACCCCAACATGTTGCATTACGACCCTGCTGAGATGAAACTGTTTGAAAACCTTGAATGTGAATGGCCAATCTTTTGGACATACCTGATATTAGATGGTATGTTTAATGGTGACCAGGTGCAGTTAAGATAGAGTCTGTAGAACAAAAACCACATGCAGGCTATTTTTATTTTTTGATAACTAGATTGATTAAAATGAGTTTGTAGAAAGCTGTTATTCACTTGTTCGTACAGTAGGTGGGGCTGTATCCTGCTGTTTTCATTAATACCTCTTTGTTCATAGCATTTGCTACACTAACTTCACACTGTGTAATTCTGCTGTTTATATACTGTAAAGCCATACATATTTGCAAGCCTTTTATTATGCATTTGCGCGTATGAAAAAAAAACTGCAACATTTTTGGCACAAATATCAAATTCCACTAACAATACATACTTCGTATATTGCAACAGGTTGCCAACATTTCTGGAACAAAATAGGTTGTATGGGTGTGATTGGCCAGGTATTTTGGTTGCAGATATGTACGGCTTTACAGTAGTTGAGCTTCAGAATTCTAGCATTGCAGTTAGTTTGATGGTGTCATGACAATAGTTTCATTTTTTTTAGTATAGTGTTTACTTATCGGATGCATTGGGCTCTATTAACACAATTTTAAGAACAGGTTTAAGGAATGTTTAGTTTTTTGGTTTTTTAAGCCATTTTCATTAATTAAGTGAGTTGCAATCCATGAAACCCATTTCAGGTGTTTTAGAGAGGGTTAAACGTTTATTTCAATTTTTCAAGGCACTGTATAACCGAAGAGAATGTTATGATTATTCACTTCGACATTAAGATTAGAGCTATTAATGTTGCTAGCTTCTTGATATCTTGCTTGCTGTTGACAGGTACAGGAGTACAGAGAAGCCCTCAAAGGTATTCTCATTAGAGGAAAGCATGGGATATGTTTAGTGCCTGAACTCTACGCAGTCCTGCCAGACAAGATAGGAGCCATCACCTCTCTCTGTTTCAGTGTTAGTATAAATGAGATCAGGGACAGCAATTTCCATTGCACTGAGTTTTTTATTCTGTAGAATGGATCTTCAACGGGTGTTCAACTGTAATGTTGAATTTATCAACATCATGTTGAAGTAACCATTGTAACTAAGTAAGTCATACATCCTGTTTCATCTCACAAGAAGTACAAAGTATGAGGAGATATTAACATTGTATGCTTTGCAGGACACTTTTGCAAATGGGATATTTAGAAATGAATGTTCTGTGTGTTTCTGTATTTACAGGTTGAGGAAGAGTACAGGAACCCACACACAGTGGACCCTGTCCCAGCAAAGAAAATTCCCTCGCATGTGGGGCCAGTGTCTCTACATCCTGGGCAGTCTGCTGGCTGAGATACATACAGGGCCTGTAGGGTTGGAGTATGCAAATACATTTATTTCCTTCAGTGCCTGGGAAGTGGTGAATTACACTGGCCTCCCATGTATTTGGACACCTCTGGCTGTAGTAAAAACTCTTGTTAAATACCCAAATTAAGGATACAATTAATAGGTGTTTGTTAATTTAATTAGCACTCTGTAATTATAAACGTCTTCCTTTCAAGTTCAAGATTGCTGAGAGAAACTACTGATAAATAAATCACGCAAAACCATTATATCTTTTACAAATTCTATCAAAAAGTTAGAAAATAGATATGGTACAAAAGTCAAGACAGTTTCAGTAATCAATAATATTCAGGAAATTTCTCAGCTTCAGTGTGTAAATATCAAATACATGGACAAGAATGCATTCATCAAAATTGTTTATGTTGTGTCTTTTCAATAGGAAATAGTTACATTTAAATCAGTAAACAAAAATATGAGTATGCAAGCAGGATAACTGTTTGAGTAAATATGAGTCAGTAAAGTGAGATGATATTTTCCAGTTCTTGTCTTGTGCGTTCTGCTTTTCCTGTCTGACTTAGACAATCTCACAGAAACGAAGCCTGCACTTCCTGTGACCTTGATAGTGTTTACAACTTACATACACATTAGTATCTTGTTGCTTCAATAACAAAAATAACACCTGGAAATTCTAGATCAACCTGGCCTTGGTTTTTATCACTTGTTGCTATAGTTACAATGCCAGTTCTGTTCTTATTTATCACCTTCTGCTAGAATGTACATGTGCTTGTGAATTAAAAAGATATGTAACCATTTAACTTGTGGTCCTACAAGGCCATATTTTGAAAAACACAATCTACAGGAATCATATATGTGTAATTGGTCTAAAACAATCAAGATACAATTTGTTGTAGAAAGGAACATTTAGAAGATTGTGCTGGTGTCCTTACTGACTAGTTTTATGCTGTACATTTTTTTTCTCTGAAAATATGAGCATTTGCCCTACAAAGGACAGCCTTCAATCTTAAATGAGCATCCTTATTTCTGTCTTTCATGATTTCTATAATCAAAGCTTAGCAAATTCAAAACCAGACAGCAATTCCAGCAGTATTTTGGAAAAAAGTATTAAAATGCACGTCTAGTCATTTTCTCTTGTTATTTTGACAAAAAACTGTCAAAAATAAAATAAAATAAAATAAACTAATCAGGGCAGAGTACATCCTGCCAGGCCTTAATGTCCTTCCCAGCAGATAATGTTTACTTCCTGGACATGCTGTACTGTTACTGAGCTGTTTCTGTCTCCATGGTTACCGGCAGCAGCACTGTTTGAAAATTAGAAATGAGTCTAATACTGTGGACAGCAGAGTAATGTACAATAGTCTAATGCGCAAAAAAACATTTAGATTTAAGACGGTCATGCATGAAAAAGGTTTTGGTGTGACTGATTTCAGATTGCCAATTGCAATTCGAAGCTATCAAGCTGTTGGCAACACTTTTCGATAAATGCGAAATTAATAAAATTAATTAATCTTAACAAGTGAATTTGACTATTTGTAACATTTAATTTTGTTTTTTTACAAACTATGTGATCCTAGCCAGACTACTGCTGGGTCATGTCCCAAATTCCTGCACAGCTGCTGACTGTGTTACAATCAGATTTCCACTTAAAATGAGACATGGTCAATAATTCAAGTTTAAGTTAAAAAAAAAAAAGAAAATTGCTTTTTCATTTCCGCATAATTCCTTCTATAATGGATATGATGGGAAAAAGTGCAACATGATTCACTTGTGCACCATTTTGCTAAATGTAATAGCTTTGAAACACAAATTACCACAAACAAAATGTAAAAAAAAAAAAAGAAACACGCTATGTACTGTAGGACTACTGTAATGCTGGGCAGTGTTTGCATTTAATCACGCATAACATAAGAACATAAGAACATAAGAAAGTTTACAAACGAGAGGAGGCCATTCAGCCCATCTTGCTCGTTTGGTTGTTAGTAGCTTATTGGTCCCCGAATCTCATCAAGCAGCTTCTTGAAGGATCCCAGGGTGTCAACTTCAACAACATTACTGGGGAGTTGATTCCAGACCCTCACGATTCTGTGTAAAAAATTGCCTCCTATTTTCTGTTCTGAATGCCCCTTTGTCTAATCTCCATTTGTGACCCCTGGTCCTTGTTTCTTTTTTCAGGTCGAAAAAGTCCCTTGGGTCGACACTGTCAATACCTTTTAGAATTTTGAGTGCTTGAATTAGGTCGCCGCGTAGTCTTCTTTGCTCAAGACTGAATAGATTCAATTCTTTTAGCCTGTCTGCATATGACATGCCTTTTAAACCCGGAATAATTCTGGTAGCTCTTGTTTGCACTTCTAGAGCAGTAATATCTTTTTTATAGCAATATGACCAAAACTGTAAATTGTAAAAGAAAACCAGCAGTCTGACACGATTTTACATGAACAGGAAGGTGTCTTCCTGAGACAGGGCCTCTATCTAGCCCTGTGGCCAGTTGAGGTAAGAGTTTAGGAGGAAGATGTCCTTCACGCCTGAATCCTGCAGCATCACATTCTGGAAAATTAGCATTCGGTTTCCTGTATGTACTAAATAACATACATACAGCAGGTAAACAAACCGGGCATGTGCTGGTATAAACATGTTTTCAGAACAATAATTATTGTAGTATCTATTTATATCAGATTTAATAAAAAAAAAAAAAAAAAAAAAAGTTTCATGGTGTACATATCTGGAACAAGTGTGTTTAAATTTAACTGTCCCCCTATCTTTATATGGCAAAATTTTTTTTATCAACATTTATCTTTGAAATTCACTTTCACTTTCTGAAATCAGACTGGTGGTTAGTTTTGTTGACTGCTGAAGCAACCAGGTTTATTTTGCACACTTTTAGATTCTTTTGTGGCAACTTAATTTCGCTAATGGCCTTCAAGGTCCATTTTTGCTGCAATAAATGTTGTTCTTTTTCTTTTAATATACGGCACATGTATGAACAATATATTTCACGGCACACTTAAACACACTAAATTAGAAAAAATTTCTTGCTCGCGAAACTTTCTTGTTGTACAGTATGTCTTCGGAAACACATCAGTTTTGATGTTTGGTATGGTCATGACTTAGCACAAGTTCTCAGACCGTGAACTGGATGATTATCTTACAATTAAAGCTCTATCATTAAGGATGTGTCAGGTTTGATTTAAGGATGTGTTCTGTTATTGTTTTTGTGTTATTTAAATCCTTGCAAAGTGATTGGCTTTTGTATTTTACTCATACATTGTTTGTCATTGTTATAGGAAACGTAGGTTGTAAGTTTATTATCATTGCAGGAAACAAAAATGTTTGCCCAGAAACAACAGCACCAGGTTTTAGAGACTATTGATAGTATGTATTAGTTACAATGGTTGACTTGCATACATAGATGATTCGAAAGCATACTGTTGGTTGTAAGACAAGACTAAAAACAGAAACTAATGGGGCAAACTACAACAAAAACATAACCACTTATTTTTTTCCTACTTGCTTTAAAGAAAGACGACTTGATTCCTACAGTAAGCCTTTTGTTTTGCTGTTGCAGGGGTTTCTGGCCGCTAGTGAGATTGACCCCCTCAACAGAAGATTTTCAGCATCTTTCAAACTGGATGTTGTTGTGCAAGGCCTGTTACCAGTATTGTTTCAGATCACTGGGCATGTTTTTATTCATACATCTCACTTGTGCTTGTGTATGAATGCCTTGCTTTCCGGTTATGTGAAAAAGACTAGTATTCTTTTTAGACTGATTGGTAATAATAAACTGATAAAGTTGCTGAAAACGTTGGACATGTGACATGTTTAAGTGTATTCCAGTATAAATCTTCAGCTTGTTTATGTCCATCTTGGCAGAAACCAAAGAGCTCCAGATACTCCTGCAGAAGTATGGTATTAAGGTGGAGACCATTGCTGAGGTGCACCCCATCCAAGTCCAGCCTGCCCGCATTCTCAGTCACGTCTATGTAAAGCTAGGTAAGTAATCCCTTTAGCATAGGTAAGCTATAAACAACAGGGAGGTATGGTAAAGCATATAAAAACATGGTAAAACATGGTCAACTATGGTAAACACTGTACATAGTGTAACCAGAGGAAAAGCATGGTAAGAGTGCAAAATATCATGCAAAAATACCATGGTAAACATGTATAAGGGTACTGTAGGTTCATGGAGATCTACTTTCTCATGACACTGGTAGTACTTGTGTTGACAGTAGTAATTGTGTACCTACAGCTGTGGCCACGGATATATACAGTGTGCTCCTGATATACTTGTTGTTAACTCCCTGTAGGTTTTTCTGGAAGGGATGAAGGGATTCAGGCAAAAGCGTTACATCACTAAAGTGTATTTTCATTTGAAATGATTTGATTAGGTTATAGTGAGCAATGCTTTGTTTTTTCTTGCACTTCTTTTTGCTAGGTAATAACAAGAAGTTAAAGCTGAGTGGTCGGCCGTATCGACACATTGGTGTTCTTGGAACCTCTAAGTCATTTATTCCACAGGTAAGCATAAGGGGCACTAAGGGGTTGATTCGATCAAGCGGTACACCACCAGGATAAGCCATAGATGTACTTTTTAGAGCATTTTACAGCAAACGGGTATAGCCTTATATTGCATTAACCATTATCCTGTATTTCCTGTATGGTTTATTCCTGTACTTTTAAAATGATCTACATTTGTTAAAGTAGGCCAGTACTTCATGTTTTGTTTATCAATATGCATTGAGCTTCGCATATCCACACAGTTCATTGACCGCACCACTTCTACCTGGCTCTGGACAATCACATGATTGCAGAGATGCTATGGACTGAGCTGGCATACCTCACTTCCTGCTGGAGGATGACTGGGCGTCCCACCCTTATCTTCCCCATCACGCACAGCATGCTTAGTAATGATCTATATATGAGATACTGGTCTTGGCAGTCACCATTGGAGGAATGCAGTTTTGGTGGTAAAATGAAGAGCAAATTTCCCACCCAGTCATACTACATTGATTGGAAATGGATAATGTTTGTGGCGCCGCTGGACTTGTCTGTAAGAAATTCCCAGCCAGTATAAAAAAAAAACAAACATGTTAACTGGAATAAGCTGAAAAGCTCTTCCTTTTTTGTTTTGCTTCTTCGTTGGAAATGCAGCCAGCTGGATTTCCATGTGTGTTTTCAATTGCACTTGTGCTCTGCTCCCGGGGGCAACCGGCACTGATTTATTGTATAACCTGTTGATATAATCACCGTGCTGAAGGGTCACACTCGAGTTCAGAAAACAAAGTAACAACCTCTATTAGGATCATGCAGCTGTCTGGAACTACTACACATATACTTGTGTAGGTTAAAAAAGGGTTTTCCACATGTTTCAAAATCTCACAGTTCTGATTTTAAGCATGTGTGCTTCCTACACCGTCCAGTCATGTGTGTGTGTGGTGTAGTGGTTACAGGTTTTCAATATTCAAAGAAGAAATGTAATGTTTATTGTTCAGCCATCATATTCATATGTGATTATAGAGGGAAGCCATGCAAGTTACTCTGTACAGTCCAGTGCAACCCCCCTATGTAACACTGTACTGAAGACCTTTATTGCTATTTTACACCTCATAACAAGAATGCAAGTTCTGATGTAATGACAGTATGGAAGCCGTTACACATCTAGCAGCAAATCTTTCCTCTCTAAATAGAAAATAGAAAATGTATATAACAGAAAAGTTATACAGAAGGCTCAGATCTATTAAATGGGCTGCCATATCACTGGTCCTCTTTGCTGCATCCAATAATTTCCAATTGTTAACATTAATCCTGGTTTTTGACTAAGAGTGTATTTGGACAAAGACAGAAACTGTCCAATTACCTTATCCGCTGTTGTCAACACTGTCATTTTTGGTAACATGTCCAGTCTTAATACTGCAGTATAAAATGTAGACAATTTGAGCATTGCCCATGTCCCATGATCCTTTGTTGATCTCTTGGCTGTGTTGGAGGCAGGGGTCCTGCCTGGGATATGAACCTCTCCGGGCAGTATGGTGTCACAGTTCACTGCCTGCTCAATGAGCTGTACTGCCAGACAGGCATCAACCAGGAGTGGGGGGTGATTCGATACATCTCTGGCCTGCTGCACAAGAGGGTAGAAGTGCTGGCTGAGGTAGGGGACTGTCTTGAAGAGTCACATACACCATACTGTTAGAATGACTACAAAAAGTACTCTTACACTCCAGGTCATACATAACCTGACATTTTCATCCTGAGCAGGGTATGAATATCTCTGACAAGGCTAGAGAACTACTTATCCAATTCACTGAGTATCCTGTTTCTATTAAACATTTTGTTGTCATAGCAATGCATATATCCTATGGTAAACCATGAAAAACAATGTCTTACAGTGGGTCTACCTCCTGAGCCTCACGAGAAAGTTATTGCAGCGTAAGACCTTCAGACATAAAATATGACTTCCAGCAGTGCACTTGTGTGTTTACTGCTTAGAACAGGAGCCATATCGACCACCAGTGAGTTCTTATAGCGCCATACAAAAATACAGAAAAGTTAGTTATTTGAAGAAAGATTTTTTGCAACTGGTTTTACAGATCCTGATAAGTACTAATCCAGCCGTACTGTAAATGTAAGACCATGTATGAGTGCGATTTATGAATGGCAACAAGGAGTTCAATATTGGAACCTTGAGTAACTGGCATTTGAAACTTGCTTGCAGCCCTTTGCCACCCGAACAACTGAATAACCTGATTTATGAAGCCAGCGGACAAGACATAAACATAGTCGTTCTTACATAGGTACTGGACGTCATGGCCACTATTTTACCTTTTACCTTGCAATTATTATCCGCCAATGAGTTTGTATCAAACATAAAGAGATTGAGGTGTCCCCTAGTGGCTCGCCTTGTAAAGGCTGTGTGGTGTACAAGGTGAGTCTGTGTGCAGTAAATCTGCCTGGCTTTGAGCAGGTCTCAGGACTGAAGATTTAAATCGTATGATAATATGACCATTCAACTCTTCTAGCCCCACCTCCTCACTTTTGGGGTGGGTGGGGTTGACAGAGTTGCAGTGTCACATTATCACATGTTTTAAATGGAATGAGGAAGGTTGTTCAGTCCAGGCACCTTCATGCTCGAAGCAAGCTCAAAGTCAAGTCAAGGCAGATTTAGAGAACAATTCCAATTGCTCAGTGCTGGAGCAGTAGTAAAATGGTAAGGGGAAAGTCATTTGAAGTGCTGCTTTGAAGCAGCAGTTTCCCCCACAGGTGGAATCAGGACTGTGCTGTTTGTTAACCCAGTGTGTGCATGTGTGTTTTTGTATCCCAGGAGATCATAGTTTACTTGGCGATGTATGTGAGGTCTCAGCCCTGCCTATTTGGTGACATGCTCTGACTGCGGATCGGACTCGTCATCCAAGTAATGGCAACGGAGCTGACTCGAAGCCTGCACGGTTCAGGTTTAAATAGACTGGAGTGTGTGTAGTTGCATAAACAATATTACCGATATCTTAGTCTTCATGTTAGGGATGCGTATGACAAACCATTAATTTGTGAAGGCCAGTATAAACAAACCTGCCCTGTTCTCACCATGGCTGTGTTGCATTCTTGGCCTGTCAGCTTTTTTATAATGGCTCACAACCAAGAAGGACTTTTACAGGAGAGAGGTTTATTGGAATAGAAGAAGGCATCTTTTAAAAATTTAAGAAATATTTCAATGCCATTTTGAAGAATATTTATATACTGTACTCTGTGTGTACATTTTTAGATGATGTCATTCCTGTGAATTTAGTGTTGAGGTAACACTCCCTATGACTTACCACAAACACAAACCTTTTATTAAACCTGACATTATTCACTTTAAGATTATCTCGCTACTCTTTTTCTTAAAACGGAAGGGAGTCAGGTGTGCTTGCAAAGCCGATTAACTGTTTTAAAAATGGGGTTGAAGTCACCCTTTGCATGATAGATGACACTCGATGGTGTGTTCGGTGGATGGTTCTAATCATGTTGATTGTATTTCTCATGTATGCTTTGTTGAGTCAGCATCTCGAGCAAAGAGCGCAAGAGAAAATACATGCAACATGATAGAGGTAGCCGCTAAACACTTACAAACGTATTATAACTCATTAAACAGAGGACAAGATCTTACTAATGTGTTTAATCTGTTTCAGAATGTGTCATGGGTTAAATGTTTCCAATGTTTTGTCATTGGCATTCTACAACTACTAATTCATTCAATAAAGACGTGACATATGACAGTTTTGAAAGCTTTTGTTTGATAAAGTTAGTGGCAAAACTGTTTATCTTTTCAATATTTTTTTGTAATTTCTATACTTTGAAGTTTGTTCCCCCCCGATAATGTATTTATAGAAAGACCTAGTCAAAACATTTGTCATAGAATGTTATACATTTTTTTTATTATCGCTAAATATGCCTTCATTGAGTGTTTTATAGTATTATTACACATGCCATTATTAGTACATTCAACAGAAATACAAAGATATGGGTTTTTATTTAAAAATATATTATTTATCAGGGACTGCATCTGCAATTGTTGTTTAAAACACCAAAGGTTCGCCCAGCCGTTTTGTTTTAACACACCAATGTTTGTTGTAAAGGTTCTTGAAAAGCAGACAGGTCATTTTGTTATCAGGCCCCATTGTGAAGAAGTTCAAGAGTGTCTAGAGAATTGAGAGAATTAGAGAAAACCAGAGTTCACAAAAGGGGTTCTTCCGATGGCATTCTGGTAGCAGATATAAAAAAAGCAACATTTAGAGGCACTTTATTTGCATGTGTTTGTGTTGTATTGTATTGTGTGAAAATTGCTATTTTTTAGTGATTTGATTTTTGAAGATTGTGTCACAATTTTTACTTTACTTTCTTTACCCTTTGTTCTCTTTGCCCTGCATGTCAAACCATTTGCTTTGTGTATTTTCTCATTTTTTGTTGTCTTTTCTTTAGTTCTTTTTCAGCGGTGACTCCATTGGCAGCAACATAACTTCTCCTCGTGCCATGGTAACCACCCCCTTGAGTTCCTAACTGCTACCAAGAATCTGGAAATACAATCTGGAAATACAAGACCAATGGTGAAACATGCTTTTTTTTTTTTTCTTTGGTCCTTTTCTTGCACCTTGATCTGGGTCACAAAATCGTCACAGTTATTTCACTACATTTTGCTGCACATGATTCTATTGATAATAACATTTAAGTTTTGCTGTCTCATATTAATAATTGGCCAACCTTCAAATTGTTTCTTTTTGTTTTGTTTGTGTTTTTGTCCCTCTTTATTATGCGTACAGTGTGAACTTTAAACAAATCAAGCATTGTCCTTTAGATTTCTTTCCAAATAATATATTGTACAAATGTAGGTTTGAAATTAATTTCATATTTAAGATTGAATTTTGGATACAACCAAGGACAAAAAATATATTGTTTTTCTTACTAAGAATGCCCTTGGTGAACATTCTATTGAGGAATTATAAAAACATCCATATCATGTTTTTTAGGGGGCATAATACAAAAATATATGCAAAGGGTGGGTTGCAGGGCAAACGAATGAATACCATAAAATGTTGTAGTTTCTCTAAAATGGAATGGACTGGCTAAGAGAAATGTTTCCTTTGGCCCCTTTACCTATTTGGTTATCTCCATGGTGACCTGTAGATGTTGTTGTAAATTTTGAATTAAATTTTATTGTGCTTGGTTCAAGGCAGTTCAGAAAAAGGTTAAGAGTTGAGAATCAATATTAGATATATACTTCATGGTTAAATCTGTTTAGCGTAAATCACATTTATGGATGTTAAACCTTTTCCTGGCAGGGAGACAGGCAGGAGATGATTTTGACCCAGCAGGTTAGTTCAGAGACCTGCTCTTCGCGTTGTTTTTGTCAAGGTGGAAATGATTCACCTTCAGACTCTGCATGTGTTCTGGGGAACCGCTTTACTTGGCAGTTACAGCTGGATGTCCTGCAGCTCTTTGATTTGTATCTTGTTGGCACTGTGTGCATCTTTTTTAGAATGATTGAATTACACCCACCCCTCTATATTGCCCCTCCCTATACTGCGGATTCAGATATATCGCGGTCCTGGAGTTGGCTCCCAATTTTTACTGTCTAATTGCATATGCCTTAGCTGCAATATACATAGGCACTTTGAATTACTGTTCGTTTTCTTTCGTACTGCACATCATACCAATTATCAGAAACAACAATTACATTTAAAACATTAATATCGTACTGTTAATATATACACACGCATTGCACAATAACACAAAGCAAACTAAATATCTACTTGCTGAAGAGGTTTTTATTTTAGGTAACGAGGTATTCAAAAGCAACAAGGCAGTGACGTCAGCTCCATAGCAACAAGCCTTCTATTTGTGTTGGGAATAGATTCTTTCAATGCAGTGGGTTTGTGCATTTGAGAAAGGAGAGGAAGACTCATGAAATTAATAGGAGACTGAAGCTGACGAGAAGCAATTACCCTCCGCTGTACAAATGAAAGCGGTGTACTGCTTTTTATACCAAAAATGAGAAAAAGCAGGTTGCGTAGAGGATTTATGATGGACCCTGACGCCCCCAATAAAACGAGGGAGTGGTTGTACAGTATTTATGTGTTAGCCTATTTGTTCTTCTATGGGTCTCTCGCTATATCGCTGCCCTCGATATATAGTGGATTTATATTAGACCCCAACACCCGTGATATATCGAGTGGGTGGTGTGTTTAATTAAAGAGATAATGTAGGAGCTAAGCTTCACTGCCTCTGCCTGTCTGCCTTTTAGAGGTGCAACAGCCAGCCCCTCGTCCCCCAGCGACACCATGTATCCCACCGCCTTAGGGGGGACCCACATGAACTGGGATGAGCGGCAAGACTAGTGGCTGCGTAGGAGGCGCCTTGATGGGGCCATAAACAGGGTCCCCATGGGCTTCTACCAGAAAGTGTGGAAAATCCTCCAAAAGGCAGGTTATCACCACAGGGATGGGGAGACTGAAAACAGTGCTTGGTTAATGTTTATACAGAGCCAGTGGCATAACAGTCATTGATTATGAAGCATACTAACTTGAGACCATTTCGTAGCCCTGCACAGACCTTGGTTTGATTCACTGGGAAAAAGTACAATGTGATTAGTTGTACCAGCAGCCCGCTTCAAAAAATGCCACACAATTTAATACAATTGGCAGAAACCCATGACTCAGTTTTTCATGTAAGAATTAATATAACTGATGGTAAGAACTATGTTTAACTGTAGCCAGTGCCACTGTCCCTCACCTTCCATTATCTCTAGATCCAACAGGCTTTTGGAATGAAGTTCAGATGAAGAATAGAACAAAGCAGCAAAAATGGTCTATTTTTCTTTCAGTGACACAGCCTATCCATTGACAGATACGTGCTTCCTTCTTCAACCACTCAAGAGGTTATTTTCAGAATCAAACAAATCTTTTGGCTGTCACATGTCCTAATAAAACTGTTGCACCCTGTATAAGCACTTTGTGGCAGCGTGCTATGGTAGACCACCCGATATAACTCAGGGTTTGTTCTAATGCAGTTGACAATAGGCGCGTTCAAGTTTGCAGAATAATCCACATCGACTGCACCGTACACATAGCCAACAACCTGTTCCGGCAAGAGCAGGTAAATGCAGCACTGGTCTTAACCTTCGACTCGTTTTTCAGATGCATGTTTCACAGATCCAGCTTAGTACTAATCTTGGACTACCTCACCTCAAGTACCATTAGGTAGGCCAATTTTTTGTTTGATCCAATTAGATGTCTTCATTTTATACTGGAACCAGTTACCTGACACCTCTTCATTCTTGTGTTTACTTAAAGGGTCCACTACAACTGTGCAGCTGCTTTTCTATTCCCACACAGCAGCAGTTTTCAGGAGACTTCTATATAAGCATGCAGAAATTGTCTGGTAACTAATTAATGACCCAGGACTTGTGAATACTAGTATTAAAACCGTATCAATAATGAGATCAGAGCACTAGGTACTGCAACGTCAGTAATGTTTATTTAAGCCAGGTCAAAAAATAAGTCTTAAGTCTAGATTTAGAAACAGTCACAGTTTGCAACTCTAATAGTGTGAGGAATAGAATGTCAAAGACAAGGGGCTATACAACTAAAAGCCCTGGCTTCATCCAACTTAAGCCCGAAGTAGTCCTTTTGGGACTACAAGGAGACCAGCATAGTAAGGTAGACCTAATGACACTGCTGTTAAGGTAATCAACATAGTTTTTATATGTCAATAATAAAATTATATATGTAATATTATATTTAGGCTCAAGCTAGCTGGCTGGTGGAGTTTTGTTTACAGTACTTAGGTTGATATCTCACTGCTTGTAGTCCAAAAGTTTGTCCTCATTACTTGAGCTTTTTGAAACTGTCTCCTATCTGGAGAATGACCCATATTGTTGCTAATTCAAACAATTGTGGTATATTAATTTGATATGAGGTTTTAAAGAAATGAGCGTTGAAGCTATAGTGGTGTTTTAACTGTATTTATTGATACTCCTTTATAATGAAGACTGTGAATGTTTTGTACCTGCTGCTTACCGGCTCATGATAAAAAAAAACCTCAGGGCATTATACAGGGCTATATGGAGTTCACTACTCGTCACACTCTACAACATGCCTGGTATTCCTTTGGGAGGACCATTTACTAAATAACACAGTTATAACAAGCTAGAGAAAGCAAATATAATAAAAACAACAAAAGTTGCGACAGAATAATTTACAGTATTCTACTAAGTTGTCACATTGAGCTCTACCAATTGGTACTCAGCTGCCATAGTCTGCAATGCTCAAGATCAAAGGCGATTGGTAAATAACACTATGCAAGACGATTTTTGTTCCTGGGTAGTAAGTGTTATTTCCTAATTGCTTAGGCCTCAAAAGAATAGAAAATGGTTATTATTCCCCCACAAACTTTGCTTTTGTGACCAGGACAGTGATATTTCAAAATATCACTATTTCCAATGGGGAAAATGGGCAAATGTGTTCACATAAAAGTCAGAAAAACATAGGAATCCAAATTAACACATTTCTAAAAATATAAAAACTACTCCCTTCTAAATCTTTTGTAGTCATCTTTGTATTACTTTAGTATAAATACGTGTTAATTTGGATTCATATGTTGTTTTTTTCTGACTATGTGAATGAAAAGACACACATTTGCCCATTTTCCCCATTGGAAATAGTGATATTTTGAAATATCACTGTCCTGGTCACAAAAGCAAAGTTTGTGGGGGAATAATAGCCATTTTCTATACTTTTGAGGCATAAGCAATTAGGAAATAACACTTACTACCCAGGAATAATTTTTTTTTTTTTTGGTTACACAGTGTAATATAACACAAACTGCTACCCAACTCCATGGCAACATGATGCCTGGGACAGACATCACGTCTATGATTCCCCCTTCCTGTTGAAAAAAAATGGGTCCTACCAATTGGCTCATTGATTCTGCAAGCACTTAAAGCGCTTTCGTCAAAGAGGTCAAACACAGAATTCTCCATTCAGCCTTCAACATTTATGGTTCAATTTTGTACTTGTGGCACCAGGTTAAATTACTGATAGTCTATGTCAACATAGCTGCTACTGTATGTTGAAGATCATACAGTATATGTATGCAATGCAACAAAATCCCAACAGTGGTAATAGTTTGTGCCTTTGTGTGGCAATATTCTTATTGAATCTTCTGAATAGGACTTGTGACGACCGGCTCACCAAACAGGCTCACCAAACAGGCTCACTTGCGTTCTTTTCCCTTCACAAATCACGATCGACACACAGGATTGAAAGAAAAATAGCGCTGATAAAAACTTTTAATAAACACAAATGAAATAAACAAAAACAGAAACAAACACCTAACTCTGTTTTGGAGCTCTGACTATACACCAATGGGAACCTAACTCAACGCTCAGAGCAGCTAAGCCGTTTACCTGACCCAAACACCAAACTCGCATGGGCTTCACTCAGCACTCGCTTTGATACATCTGGACACACACGCAGTCAGGCTCTTCACTCAGCAACAGCCCAGAACAGCCTGGCTGCCTCTCTTAAATACCCTGCACCTGGCTCCAATTTACAATTAGCACCAGGTGCAGGGGATTATCTAAACAATAAAACAATAAAACAATTACAAACCCTTAGCCCATTCACCCAAAAGTGCATTTTCACATGTTTTTTTTTTTTTTTTTTAAGCAGGGAGGATTTTAACCCCCTCCCTGCTATCTCACAGACTAAATGCCATCTGATTTTCAGAAGGTTTGTATTTAGAGATACCATATTTGGATCCAAAAATGTGAAAGTCTGAAATGGTTAAATTCAGTTAAAAAAAATCAGTTCTTGTTTTGGCTCATTGGCCACAGGAAGCTGTAATCTATGTGGTAAAACAGTGGATTTTTATTCTTTTTAATTTAATCTCAGAATATGGCTAATAAAGCAGAGCAAATTACTGTATCATGTTATTATTTCCAAATATATTTTATGTAATTGATCTTTTTAAATAGAAAGAAAATGATGGATTCAATGTTAAGATGTTGTAGTGATATTTATTTTGTTTTTTAAGGCATGTTCCTTCATTATGAATTAAACACATTTTGCCTGTTCATGATTATAAGGTTTGTAAAAGAAATGAAGGCTGTTTCACTTGTAATTTAAATTAATATCACTTGCACTTAACATTTCAAGTAACCTTTAATAATTACATTTTGCAACCTTCATTTGTCAAAATATTTGTTTTGCATGCAGCTATTGCAAAAATTTAAACAGAACACTAACTATTCATAGTACCAGAATTGCTGTGTGGAATCAATCATCAATCCACAGCAGGTCACTCTTTAAAACCTTTTTTCATGTTGGTTTGAAATGCCTTTCTTTTATAAGAATTGAACCATAAAATGGTTCTAAAATCACCACAACCTACCATTTGGTTCTATACAGAATATGTAGGAACAATTAGGTATTTGTAACTATATCCTTTGATAAGATTGTTATGCTATATATTCATTGCCTACTCTAATTGTACTTTTATGTCTATTTAACAATACTGCAAAACAAATGCCTGCACTCTGTGTGTCTTTGTGTCCATTTGAAATTGTATGAAGCGTTTAATGTTGTAATGTTGTTAAAGTATGTATGTATGCCTGATCATTGTTTAAAATCCACCTATGTTTTACAGTGTAATTTAAAAATAAAAACAAAAAAAAACTTCTGTTTTTATTTTCTCTGATTGTAAACATCTCTAGGGTTAGATAAGAACACCCCAACCCTTATTTAATCATTTATAACAGGCTTGTAAAGTCCTTAAGTAAAAAGTGTGTTAACTGTAGTATACATGTGGTCACTGGAGCTGCTGTTCAATATAACACTACATCAAAAAATATATACCTGCTGTTCAATATAACACTACATCAAAAAATATATACCTGCTGTTCAATATAACACTACTTCAAAAAATATATACCTGCTGTTCAATATAACACTACATCAAAAAATATATACCTGCTGTTCAATATAACACTACATCAAAAAATATATACCTGCTGTTCAATATAACACTACATCAAAAAATATATACCTGCTGTTCAATATAACACTACTTCAAAAAATATATACCTGCTGTTCAATATAACACTACATCAAAAAATATGTACCTGCTGTTCAATATAACACTACTTCAAAAAATATATACCTGCTGTTCAATATTACACCACTTCAAAAAATATATACCTGCTGTTCAATATAACACTACATCAACAAATATATACCTGCTGTTCAATATAACACTACATCAAAAAATATATACCTGCTGTTCAATATAACACTACATCAAAAAATATATACCTGCTGTTCAATATAACACTACTTCAAAAAATATATACCTGCTGTTCAATATAACACTACTTCAAAAAATATATACCTGCTGTTCAATATAACACTACTTCAAAAAATATATACCTGCTGTTCAATATAACACTACTTCAAAAAATATATACCTGCTGTTCAATATAACACCACTTCAAAAAATATATACCTGCTGTTCAATATAACACTACATCAAAAAATATATACCTGCTGTTCAATATAACACTACTTCAAAAAATATATACCTGCTGTTCAATATAACACTACTTCAAAAAATATATACCTGCTGTTCAATATAACACTACTTCAAAAAATATATACCTGCTGTTCAATATAACACTACTTCAAAAAATATATACTGCTGTTCAATATAACACTACTTCAAAAAATATATACCTGCTGTTCAATATAACACTACTTCAAAAAATATATACCTGCTGTTCAATATAACACTACTTCAAAAAATATATACCTGCTGTTCAATATAACACTACTTCAAAAAATATATACCTGCTGTTCAATATAACACTACTTCAAAAAATATATACCTGCTGTTCAATATAACACTACTTCAAAAAATATATACCTGCTGTTCAATATAACACTACTTCAAAAAATATATACCTGCTGTTCAATATAACACTACTTCAAAAAATATATACCTGCTGTTCAATATAACACTACTTCAAAAAATATATACCTGCTGTTCAATATAACACTACTTCAAAAAATATATACCTGCTGTTCAATATAACACTACTTCAAAAAATATATACCTGCTGTTCAATATAACACCACTTCAAAAAATATATACCTGCTGTTCAATATAACACCACTTCAAAAAATATATACCTGCTGTTCAATATAACACTACTTCAAAAAATATATACCTGCTGTTCAATATAACACTACATCAAAAAATATATATCTGCTGTTCAATATAACACTACTTCAAAAAATATATACCTGCTGTTCAATATAACACTACATCAAAAAATATATACCTGCTGTTCAATATAACACCACTTCAAAAAATATATACCTGCTGTTCAATATAACACTACATCAAAAAATATATATCTGCTGTTCAATATAACACTACATCAAAAAATATATACCTGCTGTTCAATATAACACTACTTCAAAAAATATATACCTGCTGTTCAATATAACACCACTTCAAAAAATATATACCTGCTGTTCAATATAACACCACATCAAAAAATATATATCTGCTGTTCAATATAACACTACTTCAAAAAATATATACCTGCTGTTCAATATAACACTACATCAAAAAATATATATCTGCTATTCAATATAACACCACTTCAAAAAATATATACCTGCTGTTCAGTATAACACTACATCATATATATCTGCTGTTCAATATAACACTACTTCAAAAAATATATACCTGCTATTCAATATAACACCACTTCAAAAAATATATATCTGCTATTCAATATAACACCACTTCAAAAAATATATACCTGCTATTCAATATAACACTACATCAACAAATATATACCTGCTGTTCAATATAACACTACTTCAAAAAATATATACCTGCTGTTCAATATAACACTACATCAAAAAATATATACCTGCTGTTCAATATAACACTACTTCAAAAAATATATACCTGCTGTTCAATATAACACTACATCAAAAAATATGTACCTGCTGTTCAATATAACACCACTTCAAAAAATATATACCTGCTGTTCAATATAACACCACTTCAAAAAATATATACCTGCTGTTCAGTATAACACTACATCAGAAAATATATATCTGCTGTTCAATATAACACTACTTCAAAAAATATATACCTGCTATTCAATATAACACCACTTCAAAAAATATATACCTGCTGTTCAATATAACACTACTTCAAAAAATATATACCTGCTGTTCAATATAACACTACTTCAAAAAATATATACCTGCTATTCAATATAACACTACTTCAAAAAATATATACCTGCTGTTCAATATAACACCACTTCAAAAAATATATATCTGCTGTTCAATATAACACTACTTCAAAAAATATATACCTGCTGTTCAATATAACACTACATCAAAAAATATATACCTGCTGTTCAATATAACACCACTTCAAAAAATATATACCTGCTGTTCAATATAACACTACATCAAAAAATATATATCTGCTGTTCAATATAACACTACTTCAAAAAATATATACCTGCTGTTCAATATAACACTACATCAAAAAATATATACCTGCTGTTCAATATAACACTACTTCAAAAAATATATATCTGCTGTTCAATATAACACTACATCAAAAAATATATACCTGCTGTTCAATATAACACTACTTCAAAAAATATATACCTGCTGTTCAATATAACACCACTTCAAAAAATATATACTGATACTTACAAGAGTAACAGGAAAATAAGAACCAGGTCATTTTTTAAAACTATTTACTTCACAAAATTATAAAGTGGGAAATAAGGCCCAATGTTTCTTAAAGTAATGTTTTTCTTCTCTTTGTTGCAAATTCAAAAGTAAACAGTTTGATAGAGAATGCCTTCAGAATGAACGCCGACTACCTGCAGCAGTAATTACCCACAATGATTCATTGAAGATTTATATAAAATGTGATCGTTGTGCTCTTTGAAGTCCCACTTCAAGTTTTCTGCAAGGCAGAGCATTACAGTTCAAGTAGATTTAAAAGGATGCACTCAGTCTCCTTGAAATTGGATCTACCTGGCTTGAGTGGCTTATTATTGTTATCGTCTCAGTGGCGGGATCTGGGCTTCAGAAAAATTGCGAATTACTTCAAAACAAGCAAACTGTAGCTTCGATTGTAAGGTGTCTGCCTGTTAGGTCTGTTGATAATGAAGATAATATGGAATTTGCACACCAAAATGTTAAAAGAAAATCAAACCGTTCATCTTACAAAGCAAACAATGCAAAGGGAACAATTCTTATCATCCATATAACCTTCTGAGTTGCACGTGACTAGCTTTTCTAACCCTTCACAGTTGTATTTTGCTTTATTAAGAAATGGTGCTAATTGAATTGCAGTGTAACAAAACTACGATGTAACAGTCACGAGGTATAATACATTCAAATTGTGCACTCTTAATGTTTGCATTCATCCTTCATACCACTGTCAATCTGTATACATGGTTGCCTTGTCTTTCAATTTAAAACAGGAGAGATAGTCTCATGATAAAGTAAAGGTATATTTAATATTGCATGTGGACATAATAGGAGATGTTTCCAAATCTCCTACCTCCCTGAAGTAATAATGCAATGATAATGAAGGTGTTTCTGTCTATGACTGACATACAACTTATCTTTTATACAGTACACCAAAGCAGATATATCTTCAAATGATATGCTCAAATATATCTAGTTGCTAGATAGGTGTATTTCACTATACATATGGATGCTAGATCAGCAAAGTGTGTGCATAGTTGTAAGAACCAGTTCTATCTAGTGAACAGGTATTGTGTGCAGGTACATGCCGTACAAAGGTTAACTTGATTCACAGCAAGGCACTTTGCCGATCTAGCCTGTGTTACACATGTCACTGGTGAAATAACATTCGGCAGCTACAACCCAAGCTGATCTTGAACTCAAGTGAAAGCATCTGAACGCAGGCTACATTATAAAACATATTGAAAACACCATCAAAAAAGTAAAAGGACAGTACAAAATGTAACAGGTACCTATCAACCGTCTAGATTAGATCATTAGATCAGTGGGAGGTTTTCTTTGTCAAAAGCCACCATATAGAAAGAAGAGAGGTCAAGCATAAATACCTTTTGTATTATTAAAATTGAAAAGGTTATTCAATTAAGGGAAATGCAAAAAATGTTTTTCTAAATAATAAAATATTGAAACTGATTATAATGCATAAATAAAGTAAGAAGATACAGCGATAAATGTGTTCTACAATATACAAACACAATACAAAACTAGCTCTATACTCTACATAATGTCCCTAAAAATTTAAACAGAGATATAGCTGCTGTGTGGAGAGCCCACTTGAGAGTGTGCTGAATCGTATGGAAAAAAAGATACCGTGTATAGCCTTTTTGTTGTGTATTTGTAAAACTGTGTGTTTTGTTAACAGGTAAACAGCATAGCTGTCCTGTTTTATAGTTTAGGTTCCAGTGTGTTTTAGTTATTGCTCGAGTAGAGCTAGGTGTTTGTTTAGAAACTGGCAGAAGGCACAGTTGTCATTGTCCATCAATCAATAGTCCAAAGCACCTTTGACCATTGTTCCTTTGTCCAATTTTTGTGTTCTTGTGCATATTTTAGCCTTTTAGTCTTGTTCCTCTTTCTTAACAGGGGTATTCTTACTGCAACACATCCTTTAAGTCCTGATTTTGACCTTCATACAGTTGATTTGATGGACAACGACACCTGTGCCTTCTGCCAGTTCTGTTGTCAATTCAATGCTTGTCATCTTTCTATTCTTTAAGGATATTATCTTCAAGTATTGCTCATCCATGTTAGACAGTTTTATGGGTCTTCCAGTCCTGGGTTAGTCAATTACAGATTATGTTTTTCTGTACTTGTTGATTACGCTTCAGATACCATACCTTGAAAATCAAGTGATGTCAGCTACTTCACTTAATGTTTTTCCTTCTTTATGCAAGTCAAGGTTGTTATAATAGTTGAAAACACTAGTGGAGGCTTTGAGTAAAGTGTTGATGTTCAGAATGTACTAGAATAGAAAAATGCAACATATCTAAGACTTTTGCACAGCAGTGTGTGTGTGTGTGTGTGTGTGTGTGTGTGTGTGTGTGTGTGTGTGTGTGTGTGTGTGTGTTTTTAAACAATAACTCTTCATGTTATACAAAACATGTTAGAAACGAACAGTTTTGAAACATTAACAGGTGTATATCTTTTAACAGCCTCTTAAGTAGGGTGGGCTTGGTTATTAGTTGGGTTGGCACCAGGCCAGCCAAAAATAGCAAGAGAATGGAGCAGGAAAAAAAACTGAAGCATTTTGTAAAATGTTTTCTTTGTAGTCATGTTTGTCCACAGTTTAAGTTAAACTTTTTTTTTTTGTGGGTGGTTATTTTGATGTAAAGTCATTTAAGCTTCATTTTGCCCCTGAAAGAAAAAACCACTGTGGTTTACTAAGCATCTCCACCACAAATCTTTCTGATCTGGTCTGGTCTAAAATATATATATATATATATTATATATATATTTTATATATATATCTATATATATATATATATTATAGATATATATATATATATATTATATATATATACATCTAATATATTATATTATATATATATAGATATATATATATATATATATAATATATAATATATTCAGACAAACATCTGTAACTGTTATGTAAATTAATATCAACGCAGAACCTCATAAAAACCCAGAAGCACTACTGAGCTTTTCAAAGTATTCAATTCTATGAACAAAAATTACATTACAGCAGATGGCAACACAATGGTATTTACAACAAGTGGGTATGCAACACAACAGATTTACAACTAAATGCACTTTTTAATGGGTTGCTTTCTCTAAATTATCTTTTCAATGTACTTTCTTTGCCTTGGAAACAGAATTGTCTTGGAGACTGGAATTCACATTAAATTGCAAATTCATATAGAATATCATAGGCATACCATCTTAATAGCTTATACGTTCTGTTTGACATTCCTATGTATTGGGGACTATAGAACACATGTCCAAAATTTGTTGAGAGACCTCAGATCAGTGGGATCTGATCCCAAGTTGGTAATGCTGAACTGTACCTTTTGCTTCTGCAAATAAATTACATTTTAAGAATCCTTACAAAAATACAGACCTGGATAACCAGGTCCTCTCTTCAGCAAGGGTTACGGTTGCAGTCTGCAACTATTAAAAAGTCAAACTAAGGCTTTTGGGATTCAGCACACTTGTAGAATTAACATGAGCGAGTTTAGTTCTTCTCTACAGGACTCCTGTTTTATCACTTGCATGTCTATGTTTTGACTGGCTGGCATTTCTTCCGGCTATAGGGGCTGAAGCTGTATTCCTTGGGACAGGCACATTTGTAGCCTCCTCTATTGTTGAGGCAGATGTGGGAGCAGCCTCCATTTTGATAGGTACATTCATTTATATCTGAAATGGGAAACAATATATATTACCAACATAACAGACTGAGGAGCCGAAGCACTTCACAGACAACAGCGGTGAACTCACCCTCACAGTGATAGCCCTCACTGGCCATCCTGTATCCTTGGGGGCAGATGCAGCGATACGACCCCGGCAGATTCAGACATCTCCACTCACACCTCCGCTCTTCCTGCTGGAGCTCCTGGCATTCATTTATATCTGCAGGAGAGTGGGGTGCTTTTATACCCAAGTCCCTAACTCTTTAAAAGCTGCAGCCTTACTCTAAATACATGTCTACAAATAGTAAATTCAACAACATTCTATAATATTAGTGAAATAAAATTAATAAATGGAACTGCTCATACCTTACATGATTACCATTATTATTACCTATTGAATATCTATTGACTGTTTATTAACGTATAACAGAAATTCAACACAATGATAACTGCATTTTAATTAAATAATTGTTTTTGACACAGAATAAAGTTCCGGTTACTGAAAAGCAAAAAAAATCCACCAAGTGGCAAACAGATGAAGAAATGTTTAAAACACACAAGTAGTTTTCATGAAGGACCGTCATGATTAACCAGCTTAAACTCTTAACCAGCTTATCAATGTTAGCTTATGTTAGTAGTTACCGACACACTGTTGGTTCCGTTGGTGGGGGCTGCTCCTCTCTGTGCTGTTCCTCTGTTTCCTGTAGCCGGAGGGGCACTCGGCGATGCAGGATCGCCCGTCTCCTGCCAGCCTATACCCGTAGGAGCAGGAGCAGCGGTAAGAGCCTGGAGCATTCTGACACTCCATCGCACAGAGACCTCGTCCGTTGTTCTCCGCACACTCATCGATATCTGTTCAGTGGCAGATCATGGAAACAACGAATTGGAAGCTGTGCTTCATTAACGGGCAGCTTTGGTAAATTAAGTCTTGAGGGTGGCAGAAGTTTAATTGGGTACACTGGCATTGTACATGGTGACACTATCCAATAATTAGACCATGAGATGAATCAGAAACAGAGCCCATTACATTTAATACTTCAGGTGTCAAACGCACGTCCATAGGATTTCACTAGATGGCAATATGAAGTATTATGACCCCTGCATCGCTTAGATAACTGATTTTTGTTTTGCAAATATCCAAATGTGTGGCTAATGCCTAGAGGTTCTAATATTCTAATTGTATTTTTTTAAACTTTTTTACTGTAAAAATAAGGTTCAGTTCTGCAAATGCACACAATGCCAGTGTGATATACTGTACCTCAAAGCACCAGGACATGTGAATAAAATATGAAAAACATGACTGATTCCGTAAAATTGTTTCAATACACAGTGCACACAATTTAACAAAAGTAAGATGAGGTGGGTATTTGAAAATACTTTTTAAAGTGGAACTCTCCCCCAGTGGTCAGCTTTGGAATCATGTACCTCTGCAATGACCATCCATAGCACCTAGTGTGTACCCCTCTGGACAGTGGCACAGGAAGCTTCCCAGGGTATTGATACAGCCGAAAAGACAGCCAGCGATTCCTATGGAAGTCTGGCACTCGTCAATATCTGAGGGAGTAATGTCAAATCTGAGGATGAGAACCACACTGGGATGCACCAGGATGCACAATTCAAAATTATTCAAGCAAATGAATAGGCAAAACATGTGTCTCACAGAAACACCCTTAAACTATAATATTCAGATTCTTCCATGCATTCTCCTCCAAATCAGTTCTTCATATGTTTTAACAGAATGTCAGTGACTCCTAGTTTTCTTCTAAATATAAAAATGAGACTTTTACCTCTGCAGTGTCTTTGATCCTTTTCCAGTTCGAAGCCTGGCTCACAATAACACCTGTAGCTTCCAAATGTATTGGAGCAGTGGTGCAGACAGCCGCCATTGTTCACTGTGCACTCGTCTCTGTCTGCAACACACCATAAGGAAACAATTCACAGCTAATGTTTATGCCTGAGAGGTACTGAATCTAAAATGAAAAGAGTAAGTACTTTTCTTTTTCTAGTTTAAAATTTAAACTTAAATTACCCCACTAAAAACATTACTGAAGCATTGCTTAGTTGCATTACTCTGCATTCTGTCAAGTGGAAGAAGATATAACTATGCCATTGTTTATAACATGTATTTATAAGCCCAAGTCTAGAATTCCTTGAATTGCCTTTTCACTTATTGGTTAGTTTGTACACCAAAGTTAATGTCATACCGTTTTCAGACATTTCTAGAAAAGGGCACATGCTTATATTTAGAACACTAAGTCCCTGAGCATCCTAGAAACATATTTAAATGAATTTACACAAGTATATTATGCAATGCTCTTTATTGCTTTACATTTTAAAGAGCTCACTTTTTATGTCTGGTTTCAACATTGCAATTGATTTCCTTCCTACTGGAAGATTATGAAAACATGAATATGGCCAAGAAAACTCTCAGCACAACTGGCTTCATCAACAATTGAGAAAGTACTACAAGTACCAGTACATAACAGGTAATAGTGGTCAGTGAGATACCATATTTAATTGGTCATGGTCACAGTTATATCTTACTATATTTTCATGTCATTTAATTTCGGTTTAACAGTATTTTTTATCCAGTCTTACATTTTGGCAGCAATTTCATTTGATCAGAAAGTCATCAGATGTCAAGCGGTATTTTGCATAACCGTGTGCTTTAGAGTTATTTTAATTGGAAAACAGATGCATTATTATTTATCAAAAGCAAAAACTATTCAATACTGTATATATAAAATGAATATAATTGTTGTTTTTACAAGCATATATTCTATTTTGAAAGTTTGTATATGTATAGTCAGTGATAAGTAGAGTTATTTTAATTGGAAAACAGATGCATTATTATTTATCAAAAGCAAAAACTATTCAATACTGTATATATAAAATGAATATAATTGTTGTTTTTACAAGCATATATTCTATTTTGAAAGTTTGTATATGTATAGTCAGTGATAAGTTTGATGTGAGCCTTGTAGCATAACTGAATGCCAGAAAATGTTATGCTAACTGTAAGTGTGACAAAACTCTGCATGACTTTGCCTCCATATCTTATACAGGTAAATCTAACATATCAACTGCGTATGTAATAATATGTCAACAAAAATATATATTAATAATTCCTCTAACTGACAATGTAATAACATGTCAATAGCAAATGTTATAATTCCACTAACTGCTTAATTGTAGCACAATCCCTCTCAAATACAGGTGTAATTCAATTGTTATTCAATGTGATTAGTTCAAAGAAAGCTTGTTTTGCACATTATATAGTTCTGCATCTAAACGTTTTAAGTCTGTATGAATTGTCTGTATTAACTGTATGAATTATTTTTATACTGTACCTAAGAGGAGACACTCACCTGAGCAGGACCTTTCATCATCTGCCAGCAGGTAGCCTGGCCGACAACTGCACTCATACGAGCCGAAGGTGTTGACACAAGCCTGCTGACAGTAATGCTGTCCCTCTGTACACTCATTAACATCTGCACATATGGAACAAGGTGTGTTAGCAGCATACATATTCCCTTCAGGGAATATACAGTACATGACACATTACAGGTGACCCTACCATAAAAAAACAGGTTACACAGATAACCAGTTGAGTTATATATATATATATAGATATATATATATATATATATATATATATATATATCATATATATCATGAACTTTGAATGTGTTCCAATGGCCAATGATAGCACAAATCCAATTGTGATGTCATTCTCAGCTGTTTAGACCTTACTCAGGAACTGCACAGGAGAACAGCCTCTAGTCTGTTTATTAAGACACAGTCGAACATACAGTAAATACCAGCATACTAAGCAGAACAGCAGATGTTTGAGCTCAGTATCTTTTTTGCTTAAGTTTCAGGGAGGCTCTTTTGAGGAGGAGCAGACTGGTCATTTTAAGACTTTAGTCTGGTTCACCGTCTCGCCCAAATTATTTCAAAACTTGCAATCATCATTACTGAGGTCAACAAAAGTTTTTTGGGGGCAATTCTAATTTCAATATCCATTTCACAACCAGCAATGTACAGAAAAGGGCTGAAGATGCCAAGCTAGTTCAGCCTGGCTCGTCTGGCCTTGTCTGCCACCTGACCAGTAGTGGTCACTGTGGTGTGGTGAGGAGACCCAATCCAAACCAAGCCAAGATCAAAACCTTTACCGGGATCTAAACCAGTAAGCTTCAGTTTGCACGAATCACGCTTCTTATTACCAGTGAAATTAGCTTAATATATTTCACCATTACAGAGCTATCAAAAATAATTATAAAACTGACGGTTCTGATACATGCATCTTAAAGCATACCAGGCCTATAAAATGTGGATATACTTAGTTATTCAGGCTGTCTTTGTTTGCTGTACCTCTACATGTTCTGCTATCCTCAAGCAGGGTGAACCCCTCTCTGCAGCTACACTCTGTCTGCTTCTGGGAACCTGCCTTGCAGACCTGAGAACAGCCTCCATTGTTAACTGCACAAGGGGTGACTTCTGTATCACAGGGCACAAAACACAAAACATTATTTGAATTAACAGTTTAATAAAAACATAAGTAAAAAGTTATGAACAAGAGGTGGCCTATCAATGCTCTCCCAGTTTCTAGTTCTGTATTGAACCTGTAACTTTGTCTAGTCAGTTCCTACAGAAACCCAGTGAATCAGCAGCAACAACATGGAACACACAATTCCTACCTACAATTACAGTATGTAATCAAAAAACTACAAAATTATGTCATAAAATTCTACTGGAAACCACAACAGTTGTCTAGTATTTCATGTTAGATTTCAAAATGTCAGTTGTTTGTTAAGTATATGGAAAACTCAGTAATTCAATATGTTAACATAACATAATTCAGCAGGTTTCATTCGACTTTTGGCCATAGATGCCCTGGTCTAAATATGTCTCCTGTGTCTCCGTCCATTTTCCAACTGTGTCTAGTTCTGTTTTTTATTTACAATATATTTGTTAAAGTAGAGCTAGTTTTAATGTTAATGTTATATGGTGTCCTAATATGTCATAAAAATCTACCAGTGAGATACCTGTCTTTCGGTTCCTTTGGGTTGTCTTGCAATGCAATTGCGAAATATTACGCTGTCTCGGAATCTTATATTTGATGGCCATCCCATTACAAAACTGCACAACCTTGTTCATGCCTGAATTGATAGATACTCCCCATATTAGGAGAGTCACAGTTTGCTAAACTTAGACCATGCCTATGACAGGCTGAGGCTGATGAACTGACCTCTTCTCAGAAGAGACAACAACAGGACCCCTTTTTCAGGTCTCTTTGTCCAGATTTTAGTGTTTGCTCTTTAAGGGTCTGGTTAAATCTCTACTTCTAAGATTTCACAGGAACTTAATTAAAAAAACAGACTTTGAGGAAGCTACAAAAACAGGTTACTCAAAAACATTCTTAATAAAACATTTTGTAAATGGTTTCCTAATACATGGAAACAGGGACCAATCGCAGATAATTTAACTAATCACAAAATTCTCAAGTCTCAGCATACTTCAAACAACTGAAATGCATCACAAAACCTTTTGTAAGAGGTTCAATTTCTTCTTAAAAATAATTCTTCTTCTTTAAAAATAGTTCATTCAAGAATCCAAATGCAAGCAGGAACAAAGCAAATCAAAGGTGAAGCGTCAGCACCTTATTTCGGGAGAGGGGGAGGGTGTTGAGCGTTTTTAGGGCTGATCTATTTAGACAGGCCTTCAGCCACATGGGAGATAAATTTAAAAGTTGAAAAGTAAACACTACGTTGCCTGAGCATATTGCAACCTAATTTACTTATAGCAAGTTAACTTATCACCATGAGGATATACTGTACAGTACATAACAGATGATGCTGGTCTTGTCCTGTCTCGCTGTATTCTTCTGTAAATGTAATTATTCCACCTGGGAGGTCATTCTTCTTTC
This sequence comes from Polyodon spathula, assembly GCF_017654505.1. Classification (NCBI taxonomy): domain Eukaryota; kingdom Metazoa; phylum Chordata; class Actinopteri; order Acipenseriformes; family Polyodontidae; genus Polyodon; species Polyodon spathula. Next base: position 29,469,997 of record NC_054542.1, read on the forward strand.
AGGGTAGCTTTAAATATCTCACATCGGAACATTATTTGCTCATAAAGATTTGATCTTCCGGACAAGTAACTTCTTTCATATGGTAAAATCCAGCATCAACATCAGTGTTTCATCCATGATTCAAATCAATCTGCATAAGTACAAGCTTTTGCATTGGCACGATCCAGACTCAAATCAATGCTCTTCAACAAAACACAAACAGTATCAACTCAGGCTGCCAATCCTGTGCCAACCATTACTGCACCAACCTGCCAATTTAAGCACAACCAGCTCAGACTCCATGTACTACTAACTGTACTAGTCGCCTGATCCATTTCAATCCAGTAATAATATCTAGATAAACTAAAAGCAATCATGACATACGGTGTAAATATTTATACCACAAGAGTGGGTATGTCTAGTGTGGGATATAGTTTTGTTATCCCACTGGAGTGGAATAACATGAGTGAATAATATGAGTGCGATAGCATGCTTCTTGGGACTAGTTTCGAATGTGTCTTGGCTTACATTCCAGTCCAGTGGTGTACTGCTGAAATTCAGGACAGAGCTGTGCTTCAAACAATACTGCCACCTATACGTGTTTTGTAACAACTTTAAAACACAGGTGCAGAAAGACGGGTCACCCTATTTACCTGGTGCAGCAGCAAGACAAGCCAAGTAAAACTATGCCATTCTGTTGAACTGTGGAAGGGGTGTGGGTAATTCACTGACCAGGAGACAGACAGGTGTAATTGAAAACACCACACAGGTGCCCAGTTTTATTTCAGGGGCGCGTTGGGTTTCTTTAGCCCGCAGAGGTCGCTGTTGGTCCGTGGTCTGCTTACCAACTATGGTAAACAGAACCACGGGAATACCAAGCAACGGTAAACAGTTTAGGCGCACTCACAGGTGCTTCAAAACAATACTGCAAAAATCGAAGGCACAAAGAAACAGGAAAAATAAAACAGTAACAAAACTACAAAGAAAAGGTGCTGCACTCTGCAGCAATATCCCGGTCGCTGCTGCCCGTGCGACCCGGATCACCGTCCTACGCTGCCGGCTACCTAGCCTGCTCAGCTATCCTTATTCAGGGATCTGCCCAAGGGTTCCCCTCCCTCACTGTCTCACTCTGAACCTCCGTTCCGTTCAGTCGTGGACCAGTGTTTCCGCGCACTCTACGCGTTTAAAAGGGCAGATCTGAGGAAACAACAGACCGTTAATTTATAGGGCTAACAATCTCCCAAGACGCGCCTCTCAGCCATTCAGAGAGGGGGAAAGTCCATACACCCACTTTCCCACCTCCCCATGTCACTGCCATGCCACTTGTTGGACGACTGCCGCCTTCTTCCTGCAGCCCGTGAACACGCCAGCAGAGTCAACACAGATCTCTCCCTGTTACATGAACATATGAAACGTTCTCTTTGAGCTTGTGCTTATTCTTGAGACCATGGCATTGTACCACACCACTTACAATGTATCCTCCTGTGCGCTCTGTTCTCGTAATCACCACCGATACAGTGAAAACCCTAACCCTAATGTTAAGGTAGGTGTGTGTGTGTGTATGTGTGTATTGGAATCATATATTCCATCTTTAGTTTCTACACCAATGCCTTAAAATGTTATAATAATTTCAGATTTCTATTGTTGTTTTGATTTGGACTTCGATTTCCTTGAGAACGAGTTTATTCAAGAAATGCCAGTTACCGATCTGCCAGTGTCTGACTTATCAGAGCAGCCTGTAGCCCCTTCATTAAAAACAGTTAAGGTAGGAAACAACAGAGAGGATGTAAATTGACACTCTGAGCTCAAGATTCTATCTAAAGACGGTTACAAAGAGGCCATAAACAGGATCCAAAATGTATCTGCGTCGAAGCAGTTAAAATAATCCCTGCGGGGAATAAAAACCGTATACCACAAATGATTATTCAGGATCCTCTATATATCTTTTTAATAGTACATTTCTTTTCAAGGTGCCCTTGATGAAGGAACTACCAAATAATAGATGATCATAATTTGACGTGGCTTTCAGCTTGGGTGCATAACTCCCTGTTAAAAGAATAAAGTCAGGTATGTACTGTACAACTTTCGACTAATGCCTTCAGCAGTTTAATGATTAGCAAAAAGCATTTGACCAGTTTTGCGTGAGTTTATACAGTGTAAAATGATGACTAACCTAAACATGCAGGCGTGACCCCACTCCAGGTGCCATTGCGCAGACAAAAGCTGTAGACGTCCCCATCTGAGAGTGTGTAACCAGGGTAACAGGAGTACTGCACGTAATACTTGTATTGCACATGGGAGGGGTTGGTCAAAGTTCGAAAATAGAAAGTACCATGGGTTGGCAGTGGCGGGTAAGGACAAACAGGTCTCCTTTTGAAAGGCCCCACTGGCCTCTTATCAACTGTAATTTCCACAAAGTTGGGATACAAAACAGCTGTGTCGGTCGCACGATCTGGAAAGCTGTCTGGTAAAATGTTTATTTTATCAAAGAGAGTTTCTTTAAATGGAGCCTGGTTTTCCTCTGTCTGAGTACTGTTCACTCCAGCAGAAGATGCCTGGCCCTCCCAGTCCGAGGTAGAGTTAAATGATGCTAAATCATTCCTGACACTTGTGTGTTCCGTCGCATCAAACTGTTCTGCAGAAACGTTAACTACTCTCTGATTTGTAATTAAAATATCTGGGCTTGTTGCATCTGTGGAGTTCTGCATGGCAGGAAATTGTTGATTGTGTTGTCCTGCAGTCACATCTGTTTCTACAGTTACAGGCCTGTCTTTACATGTACTAGGCTTCCCTAATGCTTCAGGTGTGAGCATTGTTGATGCTTTTTTTACCAGCTGTAAATCCTTCTGGGGTTCTGCAGACATCCTCCCATGGTCAACAGCATTTTGGGGAAGACTGCTTACAATAGCCAAAGACTGCCCCGCACTATTTAACACAGATTGCAAATCATCAGCTAGCTCAATATCCAAGTTAACTGGTACACTAGATTCATATTCATTTGGACCAAGAGAGATGGTTGAATTTGGGCCATATTTCATCCCCAGATCCCCTCTAAAAATATCCTGAGAGCGGGCCTGAATTGCGCTGTCTGTTTCAATTTCCTGAGGTGCTGAGGCAGTTCCTTGAAAACTTACATTCTCTCCCAGGAGTGTCTCTGCTCTAGTGCTGATGAGATTCCCTTCAGTATCCTCCTCGGATATACTTTGGAAAGGAGTGCTATTAGAGTAATTGGTGCTGACTTCATATATTGCTCCCATTGTGCTGTGTTCTCCATTGGAATGAACAGGGATAGGGGTAACCTTTTGAGGTGTAGCAAAATTCCCAGCATCAATCCTATGTACTCCAGATATTGACTGAAGCCAAGACAAAGAAGCAGACCTTGTGTTACTTGAGGGTGCTGTGACAATTTCATGTTCCAATGCCAATGGTGTTGCCCGTGACACCTGGGAGGACAAATGTGACGAATCTCCTTTCAACGCTGAAGTCACTGTACCATAACGAGGCAAGGTTGCCGTCACAGAGTTATCTTTTAAAACTAGTTGTTCAAGAGGAGATGAATCATTGATAGATGGTGAAGGTACATTGGGTGCTGATACAGTAGTCTCTATCTCAACTTCCATTGCTGATGTTAAAGACAATTGTTTTAAATCAGGAGCAGAGGTAGGGAGAGGAGGAATTTCCTCCCTTGGGGCAGAACTGGCTGGTAGCTCAGATAGAGTTGATTCATTGAATAAAGGAGAATCAGATGCTGTAGATTTGAATGTATATGAAGCTGTTGAAGATGAAAACATGGAGTCCTTAGCTGGTTTCGATGAAGAGATTATTGGGGCTTTGAATGTGGACATCGTAACAGATAGCATTGAGGTTGGAGATGTGGTTGCTAGTGACACCTCCAATGCCTTGGAGAAAAATTTCTGATAGCCAGCTGGTTCTTTGTTACTGTCTTTGCTAGGGGATTGACTCCATGAACTTGTCCTACCAGACTGGTGGTGCTCTTGTAGATAAACATCCTCTATTTGGTTGTCAGGAACACTGTTACTTACCTGTAGTTGGTGCAAGGCCACGTTTCGTTGGCCTGATTTGGGGTTTGATGACCTTGGGAGTTCTGACAATAACTCTTGCTTGTGGAAAATGTCCTTGGCAGCTGAGTTTGCAATGTTACCATATTGAATTCTAAGAATATTTCTCAAGGCAGATGGTGCATTCAGGCTCTGCCCCAGGTTGGCTTTGATTAGACTGAGATGCTTGAATTTGTCAGAGCTCATTATATCGGATTCTGCAACAAGAAGAATGTTACATTAGGGTTTTAAAGTGTACATGCATGCTGCTTTTTATTTTTTTATTCAGGGTAGTTACTCCAGGATGGTTCTAAAGAGGTTTTGTGCTTGACCAGGGATAGGGGATGCCTTTGCAATTTTTTGAGAAATCGATTATCATTGGTTCTTATACTGTAAATGCATGAACCAATTCCCTAAAATGTCATTTGAATTTGGCACTAAAACCAGACACATTTGTGATCTACAGTCCTCCACTTCAACCTGAAAAATGTGTCTAGCAGGGGTCAGAATACGCAACAAAAGTACGTCAAACAACACTGCCCATTACCTAAGGGACTGAAAAAATGATCGCAACGTTCCCATTATGCTCCAGGTCTATTTTATCCAACAAAAGCAGTAACTTCACAGGGAGCTGATCTTTATATAGAGCTAGTCAGAAAGCAGGAGTGTATTTATTTATTTTTAGGCACTATTCACTTCCATGGAAAGCTGCACATACAAGTTCTTTCTATCAGTCAAAGCAGGTGTTTTGCTTACTTGCTTACCTTTGCAAACAGGCTCGGTGCTGTTCCATGTTTTGCCATTGCAGTAAAGTACAGGTGATCCAAAGAGTTTGTACCCCTTGTCGCATTTAAAAAAGATTAACGATCTGTCCTGGTTCACAGTGCTACTGCCATGTAACATGCTCCCAGAGCTTGGACATCCGGCAGCTGGGGAAAGATTTATACATGTCAGTGCTGGGGGGCAATGCAAGGCAAGGAATCTGCAAACCTAGGAAAAATTTATGGGTAGAAGCACCACATGCAAGGTAAAGGAATGATCACTTTCAGGACTTTAATATATTGTCTTTCTAGTCGTTGTTATTTATATCATTATTCACTACTGATAGCTGGGTATATGCCCTTCTCAGAAAATAATTATCCAGTTCTGATCTTCAGTTCATGTCTATAACATTGTTATCAAATATAGCTATGCAGCTTGTCCTTAGCATTTCATGATTGGTTCCATAGTGGAAAACATATATATATATATATATATATATATATATATATAATCTATATATATATACTATATATATATATATATCTATATATATGGTGGTGAACACACCCATGGGTATTTTGGATAAAGTTCTTTGCGTATTATAGGGCTCACAAATCTTTATGGTTTTACAGTATTAAAAAACGTAGTAGTCAGGTATTCCATAAGATTTTATAATGAAAAATGGACACTTTGTGGGACACTGCAGCTTTATTACTCATACAGATATTTCATCAGCTACTTGTTTATCAACTGACCCTGTTTCACACACCTACGCACACAGGAGAAGCCCTGGTCCATCGGCCTGAGACACAGCTGCTGGTGTGGTACCCATAGACTCTAAAACCAGGGTTGCAGGTGAACGTTGCATAAATCCCACCATAGCGGAAAAACGTGCGTCCATTCGCCAAGTGCCTTAAGCCATGGCAGCTTCCGTCTGCCTGACCTGCAGAAAACACAAACAGCAGGATTAACCATGCATGTGTAAGCTGAAGCAGAAACATACCTCAACACACAGTGTAGAGATAAACTGAATGTGAACGTAAGCTTGTCTGTGAACAGAACAATAAGGATAAAAATTGATATTTGCTTTTATGTTCATATTGCTGCAGTTTAGCCCCCTCCTCTGTATTAGCTCTTAAAGGGCAAAAATTAATCTGTTTAGCTTGTGTATACAATCATACACAAATGTACTGGTGCAAGGAATTATGAGAGGCACCTTTAGGTTGATTAGTAGGTTTTATCATCAATGTGGGGTTTGCAATAAATGTTGCCTATTGAAATATGTTTTGTTTTTTTTATTATTATTGTTATTTGGACACTGATATATAAATATATGTTAAACAGTGAAGATGCAGCTTCGATTCAATTCTGGCCTCTGGCAGATCCTGCTGTATGTAGGAGGGCTGCTTTCCCAATAAAGGGTTGGTTGATGAGAACGCCTCTGTGAGTTATTAAACACCCTTGATTCGCGACACTATATTTGCTCAATTATTATCTGTACCAGTCAATAATGTTTCGGGTGCTTGATATGAAATTTTGTTAGATTGTACTGGACAAGACATCCACAGAACACCTTTGCAATTGCATCTCAAAAATCCTTGTATAGGTCAGTAAAACTGACGAATTCTCCCTATGCCCACATCACCACTCAAATGAGAACCGTTTATAACTCACCACACTACATTTACAATTCACCATGTTGTTATATGTCTTTCATAGATTTTTCAATGTTTTGTTGTACTTGGGATCTCCCATGCTTGTCTATGCTACACCATGACTTCACAATCATGTAATAATTTATGAAACAGGGCAGAGGCTGGGCATCAATGTGCCTTCTCAAACAGCACAAACGAGCACCTTAACGACTGCAAAAGAGCTGGGCTCGCTTGAATTTGTTGTTATACAGCTTTTAATCTCATTTCATCTCACCAACATACAAATGAATCAGTAACAGCAGTGCATCACACAACACAGGAATTGATTAAATATATACTCTGTAGAAATATGCATTTTTAGGTAGGCATACCCCCCTAAAAAAGTATGCATTGTAATTTTCCAGTTTGCGATACTAGTACATTTTCACAGCTATTATGTATTTATCATGCTTTAAAATAACGTGCCAATACCAGGACTTTGATTTAACATACTTTGCATACTTTGTAATGCTTTTACATTATAGTGCAGTAAATGTTTACAAGGATAGAGAGAGCACTTAGGGTTAGTAAAAGTGCACATTGTTTGCATTACTGATCTGCTGCTCCAGAGCCTAGTTTAAGGGCACAGTCAAGGGATAATTTGCTTCACATGTTTACGTATGGAATTTTACATGCTTATTAAAGTCAGACATTCTCATTGAAGTCTGTACGTGTGTTATTAATTGTACATAAAAGATTGTTTGCAGATTTTAACATACGAAATAGCTACCTTGGTTGATTCTAAGTGATTCAATTAAATAACGACTATACTGTGTCACACAATTACAACCAGGAAAGTCTCAAAATGGGACAGCTATATTGTCAGAAAGTCGGGAAAAATACAAAATCTTCAAACAAAATCTTTAAACTACAGAAAAAAATTAAATGAGACAAAACGTTAATGAAATGTTTACACTAAATCAAATTCCTTCTAAAAGTGTTATAAAATTTGAAGTGGCAGTAGCTTTGCACCACCTCTGGCTTAACAATAAAATTGCCAGTTAGAATGCTTGTAGTCACTGAATTAAAATTCCACACAGACGTGTCTTTACTCGACAAAGTTCTGTTTGTTTACAGTACTTTAACAATATGCTTACTATGTCCCCTCACAGAGATGAACAAAGCTCCATGATAACCCAAAGGTACCTACAGTATCATCTAAAGCAATCACTGCTTTGTTCTGCTTGATGTTTTTCAGAGCATGCACACAAGTGGAAGCTGTTGTACTTTTAATGAAAACAACTTGTATTCGCTCTAAATAACCTGCAGAGTAACACTTAAATGTATTCCAATGGAACATAATAATAATAATAATAATAATAATAATAATAATAATAATAATAATAATAATAATAATACATGTCCTCTATGCTAAATATGTTTTTATAAAGTCATATGAAAGTTGTAACTTTTATACATTTTAAGGGCTGTATTACACGTTATAGGTACACTCCATATGTCCCATTTATCTACTACACCCCACCCCCCACCCTCACCCGCATTATACAAAGATAACGTCACTATTTAACATGTTACACTTACCATTATGCAAAGCAAATCCCAAAAAGAGCAATCCAGCCAGCACCACTCGTGATGACCCCATGAAGAAGCTGTAGTGCTTGGAAGAAAGCAGCACAGTGCTCTTGTCTGTGTGATCTGGGTGAGCTGACAATGAGCTGACAGAGTATGTGGAGCGAGACACACACAACAGAGAAGCTTGAACTCCAGAGCTGTTTCCACTCTATTGGTTGTTGCTCCAGATCACAGAGCTGTTGGTTTCTTGTTATTTTCTTTAAATTAACGGCATCCCTGGGTCGCACTTCAGGAATCAGTTGGATATCACCTTCATGTGAACTGTAAAATCTGATGAATTTGTAGAACAAGGTTTTATAACTAAGTGGAATCAGTCAAAAAAATGCAGCCAATCCTGTTTGCTCCCTTCTGCTGGAATGACCCAAAAGAGTCTTTTTAGGACCCTGTTTTAAACACATACCAAGGCAATTCTTGCCTTTATGTAGCAAAATAGGACAGAAGCACAGGGTGTCATACAACGCAGGCTCGCGTCCTGGCTGTGCGAAGTAGGCTAGTCTTCACTGAGGACTCCGAAGGGAGCGTCACATTGGCTGTGGCGGATGTAAAACTGAAAGTGTCTGTTTCTCCTAATCGCTCTACAGCAAACCCTGCTGGCCAGGCACCCAGTGAGCTCAGAGCAGACATCTGCAGGGCTGGCCTTTGTCCTCCAGAGGTCAGTAGCTTGCTGATTTCTGCTCTCAGGTTCCTTCGTGAAGAAAAGGAGCAGACTTGGTTGTGGGATCGGAGGACACCCACTGAATTTTCGGTTCTCCTGAGCCATAAGGGGAATTGCTGCAGTGAGGAGAAAAGTGATTGGGCATTCCAAATTGGGAGAAAATCATGGGGGGAAATTAATTAATAATTCGACAGACTAAATGAAATATATATATACACACACACAACTGGCTTCTATTGTTCAGACTCCTGTACACAGTATTGGATCAAATAAAACAACTGGCTTACACTATGGTCTGTTAATATTCCTCTCAAAGACAATTAAGAAAACATTTGTCATTTTTCAAAATTGTGTTTTTATAATATTTATATAATTTAACAATTCAACATGGCAACATTCTTCTACTCATACTATCTGTTAAACCTGTATGGGGGCACTACACCTTTAAGACATTACTTAACTCCAGGAGTGACAAATGTAATATTTAAAATAAGTAACAAGATATAACACATGTAACCAATTTTAAAAGTATATATAAACTGATTTGTATATATCTTACTACCTGCTCATGACAAAATCAAACAAACACTCTTAACTTATATAATTAAGACAGTGAAGAGGGCAAACTAAGAATGATGGATAGTAAGAGGAAGGTGTCTGACCTTTCTCAGTGGGGTTGGTTGATCAACAACACCTGATATTTGCTTCAATTTTTTTTTTCTTTAGACTGCTGGAATTCTTTTAGGAGCCACCCCTTCCATGGTCCTCTCCAGAGCCTCCTGGCTTATATTTTATAGATATATTTAACAGTGCACCGTGCCTTCTAATTAGAGGCTGCTCTGAGGAATCAGGCACATCTGGATTCATAGAACACAGCTTGTTACACTGAGATAGCTGCAAAAAACAAACTGAAAAAAAACTTAAGTAGCGGACAGCTATGGATTATATTATTAACTTGGAAACTAGAAAAGAAACTCAAAACATGTTTACATACCAGGCTGCACCAAGTATTGCACAAATACAGACCTCTGAGACCCGTAAGTGACGCTCAGTGGGAAAAATAATATCTAATTCATAACATTTAATCCTACTTAAGCCACTCTAGTCAGAATGCATCTTGAACTGTTTTAATTAAACATTGAACCAATTCTTTTAAAATCTGTTTGTATATATAAGACACACACCTAGAATATTCATAATAGCCGTTCTGCATACGCTGACTAGAGAAGTATTGTAATGTGTTCTTACTGGCAATTAGCCTGCTATCCATTTAGCTATCACATTTGCATTTTAGCTTTTGAAAAACCTTTTCATATGACTAAGTTAACAGGACCAAACTGCTTCAAATACTCCGCATTTATTTATTTATTTTACATTAAAAAACCACCATAAAAAGTATTTATTTGAAGACAATATTTTTTTTACAGTTATGTTATGTACATTCATACTTCCCCAAATACACTCCTGCATTGTGCCATTCATATTAAATAACCAATGCAAATCAAAAACATTGTTTTCAACTGTAACAAAGCTTTACATCAAAGCAAGGATAAACCTAATTGGTAAACCAATTTCTCTCTTACAGAAAGTATAACAGATGCAACTAAATGAACAACATACACTAGATGCACAGATTAAAGGAATTACACCATCATATGTTACCAGCATGTGGCAAGTATTTTGGAGGCATGACTTACATGAAAAAATATATAATACATTCCACAACAAAATACATTATAAACAGCTACTTAATGCCTTTGTGTAGATATATTAGATTTACATTTCTGATGTTTAATTTCTAATATATGCCCATATATGGTCATTCTGCTTAGGCAGCAAAGGGTTCATTGTCATTGAGATGGTCTGGTCCTCCAGCCCAGGATTTGCCATATTTTTTTTTAAAAAAAGGACCCGCAGTACCGTCTCTGGCCTGAGTCTTGGAGGCGCTGTTATCCCACTACTAAGCGTGGCAGGTTGGCTTTGTGGTGAGGTTAGGCCAGAAAATGAATGGAATGCATAACAGGCAAGTACTGCGAGGCAAGACTCAAATGCGCTAGTTTCTCTATTAAATAAAATATTTAAACCAAAACAAAACACTTACAAAACAAAAACAGATCGTTGGCCAAACCAAACAGACAAAACACAAGACAAAGTGAACACTAAATCAAACAAGTATTGTGCTGGTTTAAAGCCAGCATGAGAAGCAATTGTTTCCTTTCAGTATCTGTTCTTGTCTCCTTCCTCCTCTGGACAACCCATCCTGTTCAGCCAAAGCTGCAGGTCTTTTATATTGTGGCCGAGGGGTCAACTGACTATCAATGATCTAATTTATCCCTCAACCACATTCGGCACAGGTTTTTTCATACGGATGGTCAACAGCCAGTTTATCAATAAGCACTCACTGTTGATCACATATTATTTCTCACGATTTTATCTGGATGGGGCATTCTAACCCCATCTAGGCTGTAAACAATAATAACTAAACATTGTGTTTTATACAAATTAAACAATAATACAACAAATACAAAATAATACACACACACACACAGGGGTGGGGTGTATCTCGTCACACAGCACTATGAAGCTTTGTTCATCTTGTTGTGTCAAGAGTGTTGTCCAGTTTGACAATCATGCCAGCCTTAATTAAACGTAACTTTATATAGTCTATGGTGTCCTAATATCAAATGTTTTACATATTTAACATCCTGTTGAGATTATTAATCCATATTTAAAATTATTTCATAAAAAAAATCCTTTTGAAACATCTTCTCGTGTTAGATTTTCTAAAGTAAGTGTGTGGGGAGCATATTAGCTTTGGACTATGCACTGAAGCCTATAGGTCAACCATTGTGCAAAACTGTGCTTCCCCACCTCACTTAAGAAAATCTAACTTGATCTTTTTAGATTTTTTTTGCTGGAATAGTTGGCATAGCAGCTAATTATACTGGCAAAATGTATTACACAAAATGTATATGATGTTTAAATCACTAACTAATTTATCAAATCAAATAAAAGAAATAATAAATAACACGCTTGATTCATCCCTTTTTATTTCTTTGCTGGGGCTAAGGAGCATCTCAGAAAAAGGAAGTCACCTAAAATATAGAACAACACTAATCAGCATCATGGAAAAGGCAAACTGCCACAAAGAAAGTCTGTTTTTCCCTTTGTTTTTTTAAGCAGATGTTTCTGAGTCCAGTTTCGTCGTTCAAAGCGCATCATGGCAGGATATATATATAACTGGTAATAAAATCTAGAGATGATTTCATTTTCCTAGTGCCAGCGCAACTGTCACAGCAACTACCAGAGTGCCCCAGAGTTCTACCAGTGCCACTGGCAGTGCCCAGAGGCAAGTTTGGAGCGTGTGCCACTGCCAAGGAACAACTGAAAGTCATATAGTACTTTATTTAAGGTACTGAACATGTGACTTTCTATATATTGTTTATGTGGTTGTGTGTGTGTTTTTGTATAAATAAAGTTTCAGGTTTGGTTAAAACCCTGGTCTTGCAAAAATGCACATGTGGATTGTGGTCAGACAGGATAATTGCCCATTTAAGTTTGTCCATCTGTATAAAAGAAGAGCTAGTTCCTTTGTTTGGGAGGATCACAGGCCAGAGAAGCAGGGTGTGAGCTGGCTGTGACAAAGCATAGAGACAGCAAAGCTTGGGTGCTTCATTTATCTGATTTTGTTTTTGCTTCTTTCAATCTTTAGTTTGTTACAGTCCATAAAAAGTGCACTTGAACTACAGTCTCTGTCTTCTGGCTCTGCTATTCCTGTTAGCCTCACCCGCAAAGCTACCCTTTCACAGGAACTTAATACTTTAAATCATGCAGCAATAAACAATCATGAACCGCAAACTGATAGTTTTTAAGTGATAGTAAAATCCATAAATCCCTCACTTCAGTTATGATCTAGGGCATAACATAACAATGCCTCAATAACCACATACTGTACAGGAGGCAGTAATGGTAAGCATTGAGAATGTGGTAAACGTCACAGGGTGTTTAATTTATAATAAAAAAAAAAAAACAACCCTTCAGTGTTTTACTTTGGAGTCCAGTTTGTGCACCACGCGGAACGCCTCCAGAAACTCATTGAAGTCGATGCTGCCGTCCTTATTGAAGTCAATACAGCGGGCCAGGTCATCGATAGCTGCATCATCTACGTGGGTGTGCAGGTGCGAACTGAACAGCCTCCAGGTCTGACGGAACTCCTCCATGGAAATCAGTCCTAAGTGAACAGAGAGCATATCATCTACATTACACCAGGGTCATTAATTGCACATAATATAAAGGCCCACATTGATAGAGGACCAGATATTTTAAACTTTACCTCAATCCTTACTACAAATATGAGGCTGGTAATCTGCGGGCCTTAAAGCTTTAACTCATAAAGTAATTTGTTTTTCAAACAGTTTGGATTCCATGAATATGTATTTTTGTATTTACTTACAACAAGAGAAAATGACCATACTATAGTGTTTTCTCTTGTAAAATACTATAGAGCTTGCTTTTCTGTAATAAGGAAATCAAACACAAAGGGCAGTTAGCTAGCATTCCTTGAGTGAATTAACATGAATGCCAGGTATAGGAAATAGTGAATACAGCTCCCTGTTCGAGCAATAAAAGTCATATAAAAGTCCAATAAAAAAGGAATTTAATAATGTTTAGGGCCAACAAAGGAAGTGCAAAGACAAGGGAAGATTTGCAAAAACAAGTGAGACTATTTCAACGGTATAAAACAGGTACAGTAAGAGCAGTTGCTTCAAAAACAGGGCCTATACTCAATTTGAAAGACGGCTAAAATGTTTACCTGAATGGTCCTTGTCAATCATATTGAATATTATCTCCAGGTCTGTTCGATATCTATACAGCATCTCCACCAAGCTTGGTGTAACCTGTTGAAAAGGAGATTTTCGATTTAAAAACGTTCAGTTATGAGAGAATAAAAATTTTGACTGGTTTTGCTGCTTGGCTTTGCTTTCGAGCACTTGGTGCAGCATTTTGAATGACACCTCCCAGCCGACATTGAGGTGAGGGGGAGGTTGGGAAAGAGGAGGTAAACCCAATAGCATGAGAGGTTGTACCTGGCTTGATTACGATCGGTAACCGCCACCGAACGAAGATTGACATGAATGTAAGAGTTACCTCCTTAGTCCAATCTGAAGTTTGGTCGCTGGGATCTCCCTGTCAATCAAATGTTAATTCGTGCAGGTGTATTACAGTTTCCTGCCTGAAACCATCTTTACAGGCATTACCTGCCTTTATTACACAATATTGGTGTAGTCAATCATTAGGGGCAAAGAGCACATAACTTTTTGGTTTGTGTTTTGTTTTATAATACCTGAATAGAGGTGTAATTGGTTTAATAAAGGGTATTGCTATAACACATTTCTGGGCTGGAATGGTCCTTGTTGTGCACCACTAATTTTGACAGATTAGTTCTCTGGCATGAAAGATCTTGGTAACTGGAGCTTTCTGCTGGCAGCAGCACAGCAATTATAAAATGCAAATACACACTCATAAAATCTGTTCTAAAATACAAGTCTAAAAGCAGGTATTATGGCCACAAACTTGTCTACTAACATCTCTAAAATAAAACATCTGGATAAGACAATTAATTTTCACTAGTTTAAACGCCTGTCCAACATAAACTGAGTGAGGCATCCACAGTTAATTTCATACACTGTAGCTCCCTAATTCAATTAGCTGACAACCCAAAAGGCATATTCTTAAAATACAGCTAAACTGTCAACTGCATTTTTCATATTTTTTTTTAAAATGAAGGATCATTTTAACTTGATTTTAACAACGTAGTTGCTTATCTAATGTAACAGTTTCTAAAAATCGAATGCAAAGCTAATACCCATTCTGTATTTTTTTAATATGGAATACAGAATATTGAGAAACTGTATAAGTCAGTAGTTTGTAAATACCGTGGCCCTTTTTCTGTTTAAGAGGCCCTAATGAAGGTGAGATTTCTCACCTCTTTAATGGGCTGTTCCATGTGCAGATCTTCAAAGCAGGAGAGGTATTCAACGCTCCCATCAGGAGCCAGCCTGACGAGTCGTGAACGCAGCGTCCTCCAGGGGAGATCAAGGCATAGGACTGACTCCACTGCAGAGGCCCAGTCACTAGTGGAAACAGTTCCTAGAAATGATTCGCACACACCATCCATGACTGTTAGTTTTAACCTGGGTCACTACTCCACTGTAGAAACCTGTTCTGCCAAACTGCTCTAAGGATGTAGAAAAGATCAACTGCCAAATTCTGCTGCGTTTAATCCATTTTTTTTTCTAACCTGCTTCTTTATCCTATTTTTTTCACCACATTTTTCTTGATTAATTGACTTAAGCCAAAGCCAAGGAACCCCCCCCTTGGTCTACTTCAGCTGGAATTACCCTAAAGCAGTTCCGTGTCTTAAGAATATATAACCAAGGCTGTAACAGAAGAATTATGACTTCATTTGACATAATGTCAGGTTTTACAATGGTAATGTTTTATTAAATCATCCTTCAGGTGAGATTGCAATGCACAGTTCACCCCCTGGTCTCTGTGTTTAAGTCGCTTTGGATAAAAAATGTCTGCTAAATGCCTAATTAATTAAAACTTATTGTAATCAACTGTTAAGCTGTGTTATTATTATGAAAACATTTAATAACACATTAGTAGGTGATTTAAAAATGAATTCCTTCAACTAAAGTGTGGCCTGAAAAGGCCCATACTACTCTGCTTGCGTGAGAGTTTTACCACTACCTACATAGACCAGCTTTAATACAAGAAGTCCATGTTCTACAGCTTGATTGTAACTGTAGTCCTCAAGCACATTGCTGCAATGCCACTTGCCTGTGTTGGAAATGTCATGTTGTTTAAAGGCGGCGATGAGCTCTGATCTGTGTGCGTACAGCTTTTCTCGCAGAGACTTGAGAGCAGAACCTTCAGCCACGCTTACTCTGTAAGCAAAACAACAACAGGTGAGTTTTCATCCTTATGGAAAAGAAAAAGCAATATTTGACATGCAGTTGAATCACTTTAGCCGTACTACTCTGGGGACATGAAAAAAATAGATACAGGGGGCACCCAAGTGGCACATCCAGTAAAGGCGCTCTGCGTAGTGCAGGATGCACCCCATAGCCTGGACGTTGCCGGTTCGAGACTGGGCTATTCCACAGCTGATCGTGGATGGGAGTTCCCAGGAGGCGGCACTCAATTGGCTGAGTGTCGCAGGGGGTCTAGGTCAGCCAGGGTGTCCTCAGCTCACCGCGCACCAGCGACCCCTGTAGTCTGGCCAGGTGCCTGTGGGCTTGTCCTTTTATGCTGTAGCTCCTGGGCGGCTGCATGGTGAATCCGCAGTGTGTAAAGAAGCCATCAGCTGACGGCACACGCTTCGGAGGACAGCGTGTGTTCATCTTTGCCACTCCAGAGTCAAAACAGGGGTTGTAGCAGTGAGCCGAGCATAAATAAATAATAATTGGCCATTTCAAATTAGGAGAAAATAAAAAAATAATTGGCAACGACTAAATTAAAAAAAAAAAAAATAGATACAAAACAAGAATGTATACAGCCAGAGGTGAAACTGGTGAACAATGTTGGTCAGCACAGACTTAAAAAATATTTATCTGTCCATAACCAAACGAGAACACCACACTTGTCAAAATTCTGTAAACCTCCTGTGCCATGCTGTATACAGATCCTGATTATATCTGTACACTCTTCCATATTTAATGTTTTATGCTTTATATTATTTGTACTTTTTTGTTTTATCCTGTTTTATCCCATGTTCAGAATTGGTTCTTGTTTCCTCCTAACTAATGCAATGCATGTTTCTTAGATAGCAGATGTGATGCGAGGCATTGATCTGGTCCATTCTCTTTTACTCCTGTTGCCATGGGAGACATACAATCTATCCTAGTTATCACTTCCAGTATTCAATGGTTTATTGCAGGCACAATGAAAGCTTCCTCTCACAACCTCAACCCTGCCCCCATTCAGTCATAGGCTTCTCTCCAGCAGAGGCAATTACATTGAGTTAGGCCAATTGTGTGGACTAATATCATTCCTGGCTAGGCTGAGACAAACTAATTTCATTTGTGACTAAATTTTAACCCAGGCCTCAGGAGAAGAGCAACATTATGTAACGTACAATGTCATTACAGATTCTGTCTCCTGTTATCACTGGTTCATTCCCAGCCTCTGCCTAGTTACAATTAGAAACTAGAAAATTGGCTTTATCCTCTAATTGTTTTTTTTGTTGTTGTAATATTAGAACCTCTTACCTCTGCTGCAGTGTCATCCTCCTAGTAAATTTACTGACTTGATACTGGTAAAAACGTGGCACCAGATCCGGGCCGAGCTTAATGTAGGCCCCACGATTACTTCCCTCTTCATAATAGTTGGAGGCAGAAAAAATTGTTATCACCTTCAAAAAAAATAAAGCAGAACATTACATATTTGATTTACTACAGCTGTTTTCCATTGGGAAACAAGTCAGTAACATTTAGTACAGGGCTGACACCCCAGATGCAGTGGTAACTTGTAAATAATTTCTTTCAAAACTAGCATGCTGTGCTGGAAGGATCCGCCCTGCTTCTTTGCCTACCTGCCCGTCATGGCAGAGCTCATAGCCCTCCTGTTTGCACTCATGTGAACGAATCAGCATCTTCAGCCGGTACTTCTTCAGCAATCTGAGAGTGACATCAGGTCCGAAGTAACACCCTCCCCCTCGGAAGCTGTTGGGGCTGCAGCCGTTTTGGTTTTTAGGGTCACTCCAAAGCAAATCCACAATCTACAGAAGATAGGAAGAGTGTCCTTTCTTCAGTGTATTAACAATTCTGGATTTCGCTGGTGCCCACAATATATTAAGCACAGCAGAGGTCCAGTGTAAATAAATGGTCATGACCAAAAGCACTACAGCGAAATAAGGAATCTGCTTCAAATGGTTAAATGAGTGTAAAATAAAACTGATATCAATATTTTTGCTGGGAAAAAAATAGAGGTGATGCTCAGGGAATATGCAGTAAATTAGGAGAATCTTGTATTTCTAGTATACACTAGGGTGATGCCTAACACCTGGAATTCGCACAACTGTCTCTCCCTTGATAGTTAATGTAGTTGTTACAACAGGGAAAAAAAAAACTATAATTTCCACTTGATTATTTATTTCTGTAATTACTCCATATCTATTTCAAACCAGATCTCTGCCATGCATAAGGCATTATGGGCAACTATATATAACAAAATATATAAATATTGTCATGTATGGGGTTACAGGCACTGTTGTAATTCTGTTTGTTCACAAAGAATCAGACCCTAAAGCAGGTCAGTTCCCTAACAAATGTATCTCGCCTGATATGTGGTAAATCAGAGCTCCACGCTTTCTAGAATGCCAATCCTTACAGTTTGAGAGGTGAACTGTGAAATTGTCTAGGTAGCAATCTCTGTACATGTGACCAAAAAGTATCCCAGCAATAGCAATGTGTGGTCTCCAGAAGGTAGCCACAGCAAGAAGTAAGAACATGTAATCCTTTAACTGGGAACAGTGGGAGGCTTTTCATTTACTTACCTGCTTCCACTCCATCTCCTCCCAGCTTGGCACTCTAGGAGTGATGGTGATGTCAGAGTCTAGAAAGGGCACCTCCATTATACCAGTAGGGCTGATGCTCCTGTCATAGAGTGGGTTGCACCCGTTGCTGGTCGTGCTGGTGTCCTTCTCCTGGATGTTACTCATTCTGCGGGACTTTGGGATGGAGGAAGATAGTGAGGAGGAGGATGATGACTCTCCACTGCTCTGTTTCATCAGATGGTTGCTACTGTATCTTGTGGAGATGCTCCTGTGGCCATCTGAAGACTGAGCTGGTAACTGGCCCTTGGTCTGTCTTCTGCCCTTATCCTGGCTACTGTCTATACTCATCCTGGGGGGCCTGAGTGCTGACTTAAACTGCAAGAAAAAGGAAACATGATTAAACATGCTATCTGTCAAATACTGTTAGCCTTTCCATGGCATCAAATACATTATAGTTCACTCTTCTCTCCATTATAGCTCTAGCTTGGCTTTGTTGTTTTTGAGGGATGGAGATACAGACTACCTGATTGAACAGACAGCTGTCTGCCCAGGTATTTTAGAGGGTTAATTTAAATTTTACTGAATTCCATTTCATATATGACTTTAATTTCTTAATCGATCAGTAACATGCTGTGTTCAATCAGAATCAGATTTGTTAAGGACTGCATGCATTTCTCACCTTTTGTCTCTCTATTGAAGCCAGATAATCCAGATCTGTCATATCCGATATCCCTCCGTGGACGATGAGAACTTTATTGTCAATTATGGTTGCTAGAGGAAGCAAGCTGAAGACATCCTGCAGCAGCAGCAATATCTCCCTCCCGTGAGACTAAAATGGACATTACACAGATCGTATTGGTTTTTCAATTTGCGATGGCGTTTCATTCAAAGAAAATAGAAGGCCTACAATGACACACCCCTTAAACTGCCATTGTATAAAGGCACTGTATACATGCCTCAGCTACACAGAGCTGTCAGAGTGTCCTGCACAAAACTGAAATGAGTTCAACCAACATCATGGAAACATTTAAAAAACTTAAATTCCAAATTAAAATGATTAGTTATATATATATATATATATATATATATATATATATATAATATATATATATATATATATATAAATCTACTCGTTCATGTCTGAATCTCTTGGTTGGTGGTGATTTTTTATGGCAACTTTTAAATCGGGCAACATTTTAACACCCTTCTTTTTATTATGTGACTAGTTCTTGTCACAACATCTAAACAATCTTTATTTGAGCTACTTTGTGAATATTTCTTGAAAATGCCACCTGCAACAAGCGACAGTTTCCTGGTGTTACATGGGCTTTAGGTTTTTAACAACCACTAAAACTATTAAACATTTATATACAAATATGAAAATAAAGATACTGTTTCCGACATTGGTGGAATAATTATATGCATTTATACTGTAGAATGTGAGTGAAAGAAAACAAGTCCAGGTACAAACAAAGTCATAAACACAAAATAAATCATAAAAATAAACACTTTATACAAGTGAAGGGTTTTCACGCTGTCACAGGGAAACCTAAAAGGAGTCCATTTTAAATGTGTATATTAACTGGATCCAGAAAAAGGGTTTCGTTTTTATTATTTATTTCATAGCAGACGCCATGCTAATATCACATTACAAAATATCACATTACAGATAAGTGCAGTTATAAAATACAATAGGTCAATAGTAAATAAGAGCAAATTCAAATAAGAGAAATTATTTCCATGTGAGGATGTGGGCCTTGAGCAGTAGGCCCATCAATTATTCGATGTGGTTTAGCGGAGGTAAGTGTGTATAAAAGGCTGCACCGGGCCTGCATGTTCAGTCCTGTGGAGGCTGGGGTTTAAGAAGCGCCAGTGGAGTGCTGCCAAAAAACATCCACCCATGTCTGTATAGTGTTATGTGTGTAACCCTCATCTGTTTTCCTTTATTTTGTTACTTGAAAGTGCTTAGTAGCATCTTTATTTCAACATCTGCCTGATTTCCTGATCGTTTGTGTCTAATACTCATACTCCCTTAGCAAGCTTTTGAATAAAAAACACAGTATTAATGCCCAGGTGATAATATATATAATTTTCAAGCTCTATTTACGGGAAGTGATGCTGTTTAAATGAATATGTACAAAATATGATTAGTATTTTGTTACAGACCTCATTAGCAGAGCGAGTTTTGAAAATAATTCATTTAAATTGAATCTGGCAGTTTTCACTTGCGTGCATAAGTAAACCTCAGTGATGCTATTACTTTATGAAAATGTTGCTTTTGCTTTTTTTTGCAAAAAACTACAATGGCAGGGATTTAAAAAAAAAAACATGTTTACTTTTGTTCTGCTTCTGCCTGAAAGACACACAAGAACCTATAACTTTAATTGCTGTGTGACAGGCAAAGTATGGCATTGCAAATCATTCTACTTATGTTAGATTTAGCTGGGAATTGTGCAGAATGTGATTGCAACAGGAAAGTAAAATAGTTTTTGTATTTATTTAACTTCAGTAGGTTAGTAATGTACTTTAGCTTAGGTTTCGTATTCAATGATTGATTAAACTTTTAAGTTTGACCTGTTGTCAGAGCAATAAAAAAGAAAATCTGGAACAACAGAATTGTGTCTCCAGTTTATTAAAGGGACTGGAAATTAAGATCAAGTACAGAGGTTGCTTTATACTTCAAATGAGAAACACTGACTTTTAGAAGTGCATCTGTCCATATTTTCTTTATTTTTCATATGATATGATTTCATATGGGGCCATCAGTAAGTGCTGGTGGCTGCACTCTGAGATCAACTACTCACCCTGTATTTCTGCATAACTTCTTTCGTAAATCCATACCTGAAACAGGAGAAATGGAAAAAAGATCATTATTATCATAATGATCATTATTGCTGTTTACATCTGTATAAAGTGCAGCCTTATTTTCTTACAGTTCTCACAATACAAAGTTTCTGTGCTAGTAGCAGTAATGGTATTTATCATTTTGATTACCAGCGTACTTACTGAACAGTAGGTTTTTTTTTTTTAAAAAATGAAAACAAAAAAATAATAATAATGTTTGTTCTTGTTACAAAACAACATGCAACCCAAAATCAAATAATTTATTTTATCTCACTTTTTATAATTGGAAATCAAATGGTTAGTATTTAATGTAATACAGTACATGCTTTTAAATCTGGTACGTATTGTAGCAGTATGTAAAATTCCCCATTGACAACCCGACAGCAAAATTAAATCAAAATGTTACCCATGCACAGAGCTGCTTAAAATGTAAAAGGCAATGCAATTTAGCAAAAGATAAAAAACAACAACACAGTTTCCAGAACTAAAACAGTACCCAAAGTCAATATTCCAAATTGCAGAATATAGTGCTCAATAAGGCCCTAATGTCACAGTTCACTTGCAAATGAAAATGCACAAAAACAACTAAAGAAACAACTAAAATGCATCACAGTATCTAAAACTGTTTAATGAACAACTGTTTTATGTTACAATAGCTGGTCTATCCTATCTTTGTTTTACTGCATTTTCGTCAGGTGAAACTGGAAGAAGCGCTGTGTAACTGCACAATAAAGGCAGACTGATTTGTGCATGCAAGAAAAAAAACACGAGCTGTGATGGATAACCAAATAAATTGTAACACTTGAAGAGATGGGCTTTGTATCAGAAAACTTGTGTGATGGGTAAGTGCATTAATCTGTTGATTTTATTCTTTATGCAAGGATGGTAAAACGAGACTGATACATGTATCCGAGTGCTGACTGTATTTTGCAAATTAATAAACTGCCTTCTCTGCTCAAGCTCCAGTTGCCAGGCAACATCAATTAAATCTCTCTACATCTCTAGATGTGCTTGTTTTTTCTTATGTCAAAAGATAGCTTTTATTGCAGTAAGTAAACCTTCTGGTAAAAGTTCTTAGATTTTGAAATTGCTTTTTCATTAATAAAGACAAATGCATTATCGTTCTTAGCAGGAAAGTTTACACAATTAAGGAGATTTAGCAGCATTTTTATAATATACCCCAGTACAATAAATACATTATTTACATAATTAAATGCTATTTCATTTAATTTGTATTCATCAAAACAGACTTAAAAAAAAGTACATCGTTTCAATTTTGTTTTGGAATCAAACTTCTTGAATTTACCTCAGATTCATAGTGTGATCCTCATGATTTCCTCGGTTTAAATGCATACCATTGGGGTAGAGAAGTAAAAAAGCAAATAGGATTATTATTATCTCCACTGATTTATTTCCTCTGTCAACAAAATCGCCATTAAACACGTAAGGATTTGCAGTTGAGGGAAGTCCATTCTGCAGAGATGAAAAAATAATAGATGTCACTTGAACTATCTATGGTTTTAAAACAAAAAATGTCAATAATACTTTAAAAATGTTAATTAAAAAGGAATTAAATATTTTAATCTCTAAAAAGTACTCACTTCTAATAAAAACCTCTGAAAATATAATCACTGGCTAATGATCTAAACTGAATGTTTAAAAAAGACAGCGTTAATACCAATGTAACTATATTTTCCACAATTTCTGAAATTGTTTTAGGCATTAGGGTGAACAATAACATAATATTTAAGAATGCATTTTTTTTTTACTGTTTCACATGTTTAACGACAAGTTTCGTTGTTCCTATTTGTCACTAATCTTAGATGACCTAATGTTACCAGGATCATTGCTAATCGGAGTTTGTGAAACCAGCCCACTGTTTTTCCTATGTTACTGAAGAAAATATTGATACCATTTATCAGGGCATATGTGTTTTAACACAGGTGCCTGTTTTGAAGAAAAATGACAGTATTTTTACCTTGTAGAATATAAGCAGCAGATCATCCAGCTTTCCATGTAAATCACCTAGAGAATTGAAACCAAGCACATGACCTTGATGCTAGATTACATGCACATGTCAATGTGTTAAAAGCACTTTTCATTGTAAAATATGGATGAAAAACCTGAAAGTCAGCCAGTTTAACTGAAGTCAGTAGGATTCAAGGAGGCCCTACCGCAGATTGTGATTTCCTTGGTGTAGGATGTCGACAAGTGGATGATATTCGGCAGCTTCTTCAAGAATTTCTTCGTTTCATGTAGTAACTGTAGAAGATAGCGGGCATGTAGTTGCTAAATGGGCAGGATAGAGAGCCATTAGATTAAATAACAATTTGGACTTCCAACAATTTTCTGGATAAAATTTGCTGTCTCCTTATATTTTCTTTCAGTACGCCAAATTAATATCCTGGTTGTTCCTGGAAATAGCATTGCGCTCAATTGGCCAGTCACACTAGTATGTTCTATTCATTGGGTGCTATTGTTTCTTGTTATAATTAAAACAATTTAACCCAGTTCATTGAGTTATTCAGTTGTGTGTGTGCTTGATACTTAGTTAATTGACTTGGCTCTATGGGTAGAATGTCTTGATTACAGATTCATTTTTGGTTATTAAGTATAGCGCTTGGTTTGCCATCAGTACACCATTTCTTCACTTTAGTTTAAGGATCCATTAATAGGCATGGCTAACAATAAAAGATAACGATTTATAATACTAGTAAAAGCTTAACATTGTGTTTCAAAGTGATTATAAGGCTTTATAATAACTCTGTTGTTATTGCCTGTTATTGTTCATAATAACTCAGTTTTATTTGTTATACTGTCATCTTCAACACATTGATAAATGCGTTATAAATGATTTATATGGGATGCATTCTAACTTAAACTGTTCCCTGAATGTTCTCCCATTGAACCAAAGCCATGTTAAGCCATGTTTCACCAGCTATGTATAAGAGCTCAGAAGAATGCACTGCATCATTATTTTCTATGGACTGCATGACATCAGTTTGTGTACATTTAAATCAACTACATACACCATGTACCTGCTGCTTCTGCTTGAATGCTCTGAGCAATGCGTTAGTGTGTGCAACAGTGAGGGGGAAGGAGAGACGGGGGCCAGGGTAGGAGTCTGGAACCTCAATCTTCTCGTATTTTGCTGCTCTGCCTTCCTCTTTCATGGGGTCACTTGTGGGGTCCAGGAACTGGGAAATCAAGTCTGCAAAAAAGAAAGGGTTATCCTATTATTTGATCACCAGCATTACTACACTTTAAACTCAGAATCATGAAGTGAAGAGTATTTTAAGCCCCTAATAAAATACAGTACAACCTCTATTATTCTAACTTATTGGGATCAGGGGTTTTTCGGATAATCGAATTAACTTTTCAGGCTATCCAAGTTTATCCAGAGAATAAGGGATCATGGGTTGTGTACTGAAAGGTAGAAGCAAGCCGAGGAGATGTGAAGGAAAAAGGAGCCTACATCTTTGGAATAAGCATCAGGGGCATCAATTCTCATTGAAGTACTTTATATTTCAACTCAATAAAAAGATTAAGTGCTAGTCTTCAAGTGTTCTCAGTCACCCCCCCCCCCCCCCCCCCCCCTGGTAAACAACAACAAGCTTGTTGCATTTGCATCAGCATATTCCAAGAATTGAAGACACTTCACACCACTTACCCACTTACTTGCCCTCAAGTCATTGCAACTGAGGTTTTGCATTTCAATTAAATCTTTCATCACTGTACGGTCAGCCCCTGCCAGTTACATGAGTAGTGTTCCATATGAAAGCAGTTAGCCTGGGTTGGAGATATCAGCTCTGTACAATATGGGTTTCTTGTAAAATGTGACAAAAACACAATAAAAAAATCAATTTGGCTAAAATATGGAAGACTGTGGTAAAGAGACACCAATTAATGATATTATAGTGTTAAACCGAACATATATTGACAAATGAAGTAATATGCAATGCCCTCAAACACTAGTTTCTGAATCCTTCACAGCTACACCTTACAAGAGGAGTTAGAAAAAAAACAACTTTTGGAGCATGTTACAGTAAATTAAAATATAACCAAACCAAAAACATCCAGCAGCATTCAGCAATGCAGGGTTAAGAGTCAAGTGCAAACACACAGGTGGTGATTTCTCATTCAAACCTGACACTGGTTTTGAATGTCATTTCTAGCAGGTGTGTTGTTACAGGGCTTTTGTTATGTTGAGGTCTAAATTACTCTTGCAATAAATCAATGCTTCTTTACCTTCTAACCAATTTCAGACGGTTCCAATAAATTGCTGCTTTCTGGTTTCCTTTCCACCCCTTTCCTCCCCCTCAAAATCATAACTCCAGCTAGTCCTATTGTTAACAGTATACAGCAGCATTTTAAATCATAGCTGCATTAGTGCATCATCGGCTGGTACCATGGACCCTGATTTGCACTAGTCCAATATTAGTACGCTATCTGTGAAACCAGCCATAACCATTTTAGGCTGCATCCACACTGGGTCCGTTTCAATGGAACTCAGTCTGGTTGGATTTCTTTGAAACAATGTATCAATCTGCTTGCTGTTCACACGTATCTGGGCGCAAAGGGGCTGAGTTTCGTTTGGATGCAAGCTCCTTTATTTTGATCTTACTTTTTCTTAGCTTTTACTTACTAGGTCGGTCTCTCATCTTGAGATAATTTTGAGGACGCTTCTACACCATAAGCCTACATTGCACACAGCTTCTATTAAAACCCTTTTCATTTAGCCTGAAAAGATGTACTATATTTTAGTATTTTTACTAGTAATTTTGTCCAGTTTGGCTTAGATTTTGGTGTCTGATCAAATATTTTATCACAACTTTAGTTTCTCGCACTGTCAGTTCCCCTGAGACATTTTGTTTTGTGCACTTCACACTGTTGAAAATGTCTTCAAAATGTGGGGTTTTGCTGTAAAATGTTCTAAACTTACTTTAAGAGAATACATTTTCTTGTCTCTTATTAGCAATAGCAATACCAATAGTGGTCTACCTTTTTCTGTTGAAGATCTTATATTGTATATATTTAGAATATACAGATATTTCAAAGACAATACTATAGAAGATAAGTTCCTGCTGCTCCCTGGTACCTCATCACCTTTAAAACGCACTCCAAACTGTATGTTTATGTCTACAGTCGAAGCAATGAAATGAGATGTTTATCTATAGATACATTTTGAACAATATATTAAGCATATTAAAAAGGGGAACCGTCAATAATCATAAGCTAATAAGTGATTTTAACGCATTGATTACACTCCTTTAAAAATATTATATAATGTATAGTGACTTGCCTCTGTGAAACAAGCTGGTGCTATTTTTTAAATACAAAAACACATTGAATGGCATAGTGCCTAAAAGAAAACTGTGACACACTTGGAAAGAGCTAGATGGTAGAATGATCTAGATGGTTAAATCAGGAATTGGGCAACAATAATAGATGAGAGTAGCCATGAGAAGGAGCTGGAGTATACACTTGAACATGAGTGGATTGTGCAAGGTTCATCCTTCATAATAAAGATTCTGAAAACAGTCTACATTCTACCACATTACCACAGAAATGTCAAGTGGCCTGCACAATCTCAACACAAGGACACTTTAATAAAACCAAGCCTTTGCATTTAGCAAGACTTTCCATACAGCAAACAACAAGCCTAAGTGCTACTGTGGTTAAAAAGAAAGGTAAAGAACATTCAAATCCTTCAACCCAAACAAAAGCCAACAACACAGACAAGGGTCACTGTAATCCAGCTTTGATTTTGTCAGAAGAAAATGTAATTTTAGCAAAGAACTGTACAGCACTTTGAATTCTTACTGACATAGAGGCATTCATTACCAACGTTGCAGGTTGCCAAGGTTCTTACTGCGTGACTTATTTAAACAGTTTTGATTAAACCTACAATCTGTTCAGTTAAGATTGGCTTTTTTGACCCCATTGTTTTGAATCAAGTGGTGATTATTGTAATTGGCTACACACTGACATAATAGCATAACACAGTGGCTATGCACACAATAAAGCAAGCAGTCATAATACGATAATAAGGGTAGCTTTTACATTAGCAGCTCAGCAACATCTTTCCAGGTTGCTTAGTAACCCAGTCTGGTAATGCAGTTAGCATTCTTTAAAGCAGCATTTGGGTTCTTTTGAATTATACATGTATTATACATGTTAGGTAATTCCCATTCAAGTGGACCACATTCTAGGGAGGCTTGACCTTCGTTTATGGTTGAAAAAACGAGCGAATAACATTGGTTTATTGTTATGTGAATCGGGAAACAAAACCATATGTTGGTCTAGATAGGAAATAATAACACAAACACAAGGTTTTTCAACCCAGTGATAGAAAATACTGTACGATTATATTGACAGTTTCTTAATTTAAATGTATTCCTCATATTGGAGCAATACTAGTGCAGCACCTTCCTTTATTTTTTGTATTAATTCATTAACTTAACAGGCCGATCATTGGCACGCAGTATTGGCACACAAACCGTTAAATAGTTTTCAATTGTGTAGAATACCATAGGCAATTTTATAGCATTTAACCCCTTTTTGTGCGTATCTTTTTGTTGGCACAGTGTTTGCCAAGAAGTCCCATTACAGAATGTTCAGTTATTGGAGTACTGTGTGCTGATAAGTGGCTTGCCGAGTCAAGTAACCCAAAATGGTTTTAAATTGTTGGGAATATCCCGGGCAACATTGTAAAGCATAGTTTAATCTATTTTAGTATACAATTTTTTATGTCTCATTGTAATGTAGAGTATTGAAATACTTGGTGCTGATAAGTGTCCTATTGATTTAGGAACCCCAGAATGGTTTTAACTTGTGGGGAATACTCTGAGTAACATTGTAACACATAGCTTTACCAGTTTTAGTTCATCGTTTATTTAGTAGCACAGTGGTTGCCAAAAAGTTGCATTATTATTTATTGTAATCCATTGAAATGCTGTGTGCTGATAATCAGCCTGTTAAATTAAAAACAGAATGGTTTTAAGCTGTGGGCAATACCCAAGACAACACTATAACATGTACCTTTACCCTTTGTAGTGCATTACATTTTATTGGCAAACTGTGCGCAGAATTTAGTCTGTGCGACTGTGGTTATTGTGCACCCCTATTTAATCCCCAATGCAAAAGTCTTAGGCATGTTGCATACTTTCTACTGATGCATTCTGAGCATCAACAATTCATTCAAAGACTTCAGTAGTGTTTTCTACTATTATAATAACCTTGACTTGCATAAGAAGGAAAAACATTGAGTGAAATAGTTGCATCACTCAATTTTCAAGGTGTGGTTTCCAAAACATAATCAACAAGTACAGAGAAACATCATCTGTAATTGACAAAGCCAGGACTGGAAGACCCAAAAAGCTGTCTAACAAGGATGAGCAATACTTGAAGATAATATCCTTAAGGAATAGAAATAAGACAAGCGTTGACTTGTCATCAGAACTGGCAGAAGGCACAGGTGTCGTGTTTTTTGTTTTTTGTACTTTGTAACCTACTTATAATTAAAACACAGTAAAAGTCAATGAGATCCCTGATCCAAGCCAACCATATAATTGAAACTGGGTTACATTTATTTAGTCACTTTTAGAAAGTTACACTAGCAATGTTTTGCAAATGACATAATGTATATTATATAATTATACCTGTTATTTTATATATTGATTACTATATAGTATTGTGTTAGTAAACTAACTGTTAACGGTTTAGTTCCCTTTAAAATGAAGTACAATAGCACAATGTAGCATGAACATGTGCAGTAGCACAAGTTTTGCACCATTATATATATTGTGTTACATTTTTAAAATGATATTGAAAGCCGCAGATGTCTATAATCATATTCAATAGCACTGAATAGATGCCCAGGTGGGCATTATTTTGTCACTTTGTCCTGTTATACAGCTGATTCACCACCATTACTTGCACTGCACATTAAATTATACTGTTCTATTAATCTGTCATAATGAAGATCTCAGGTTAGAAATGTTTAAATGATTATTTTATCCCTGCACATTAGCTAATTTATAGCCACATAAGCTGGACAGGATGACAACAAAATACAAATGTGCTTTAATGTTCTTGTGCTGTGCTTGTTATATATAAAATTGCATGTTTACCTGGGCTTGCCCCACCAAGGTGAGTGAAGTTGTCCAGCATGAAAGTGAAGAAGCTGGACAGCTGTGGGGGAGGTGGAAAAGAGTTCGATTTTTAATGGTACTCATATAGACATTTACTTTACATGCAAGCAAATAGTTTTTTGAAAATCTGGCAAATTTTGTAATGGTCAATAAAAGACTGAAAGACTGTTCCTACTGCGCAAGGTCCAAGTGTATACAATTCTCTACTTCTACAGGGGAAAAGACCAACCGCACTAAAGTGTGGGGGAAATACTTAAAACCTAATAAAAGCAATGAAGGCAATGAACAAAGCACAAAATTTTTCAATTGTTCACTACTGGAGTTTTGAAATGAGTGTCTGTATCAGTGAATACAGACAGTATGCAAGTACTGACCTGCAACTGGTCCTGCTCCCCAGCGTACTCGATGGACTGAAAGATGCTCCACGTGTATCGTCGCCTGATCTCTATCCGAGCCATGTAGCGCCTGTACCAGCGCTGGATCAGGACCGCTGCCTTTATAGCTGTGACACAAAATTAAAGAACGTTACTGCCTGAATAGAACACCATGTCAGAACAGAATATACTGTTATACCCAGCATACCAGTTTTGGTATATTGTATGCTGTGTTCTCTCTGGACCAAAGAAGGACAGTGGATTTGGACAAAGGGCACAGTTGTGTGCTGGAAGGGGCAACACTTCGGGGTGGAAGGTGTACATTTTCTGCTTTTAGTTCATATCCATATGTTTTTTAATAGACCAACCTAAGCAACAAGTCGCAAGCAGGGCAGATATATATAATGTATTTTTGTTTTTTGTTTTCTAGTATTAGCTTAATTGTATGTAATCTCTTCAATGTTAAAACATGCATTTTTAAGACACTGTTGTCTGCAGTACTCACTAAAATTTAATTGAGTAAAAAAATGTCTATGAACATAAACAAACATTTTAAGCGAGTTAACCAGAAAAACACTGAAACAGGTTAATATGGTTTTATAATTGACTGCAGACTGAGATACTAACACAAAACAAAAGCTATAATTAGGTAAACATCTGGCGCCTCACACAGTAAAGAAAATTACAGGCTCTGTTGGGTGTATAATCCCACAAATCTGATTTTGCCAACAAAACACAACAGGGATTTTCAATAGAAATGGGCCATCTCGTAGGAGCAGGGCTGCTTATGAGATCAGAAATTTGATACTGGGACACATGGGGGGGTTAGGGTTAGGATAAATAATACGTCAATAGCACAATTGTTTCTTAACGTAAAACTCCCATTGAAGTTTGAAAACTTGAAATAAGCTACATTAATTAAATGTTTTAAATTAATTCATTGTTATTCTTTAGATGCATATTTTTAGTTTGGTGACATTAACAGGTATTTTTCAAACACTTGCCCACACATACACACACAACCACACACAGACAAATACATGCAAAGCATGTTTTGCTACTGGAATGGACTCAGGCATAAGTTCTCATAATATCTCATAATAAGTTGTAATGGATTGACATCCCAATAATATTGAACTTAACACTATTGAGAGCAATGATGAGTGATGAACATTATTGACAGTGTTATTGGACATTGCAGTTGAAAAGATAGATTTCCCATTCTTTACAATATGTATAATTATACCAAATTACATTGTTCCTAACCGAGTTCAAACGCTCAAACTTACAAATGAGAGTTTGAGAGTTTGCAAGGACAGTTACATGTTTTTAATATAATTACAATGAGTTACCTAACAGTGAATGACTGCACATCTGGGTCTGTGAAAATGCTGAACTATTTCAGAATGTATGCAGAGAAAGATAAACAAAAAACAATTGAGGAAATCCAGGGAGAAAGCACAAAGGCAGACCGAGTCAAAACTTTTCTCTCAAACTTCCTACTTTTACTTTTAATTGAAAACTGCCTGGTGTGATTTGCCACCTTTTGGATTCAAAGAAACCAAAAGAATGGAGATTCTTCATCAATTCAAATAAATACAAATATTTTATTCATTATTATTATGGAAAGTACCCTTAGGGAAATACATTTTAAAGGGGTAAGTACACTATACTGCATTCACAATTTAAATGACTGCTTTTTGGATATGCTGTCGCTGTTTGCTCCTATTACAGTCTTGACATGACACAACATAGACTCCACAAGGTGCTGGTAGGTGTCTTGCGAGATGTTATTCCATTCAATCATTAATATAGCCAAGGACATGCATTTTACCTCTCCCTATAGAATTAACTAATTTAGCTTCATAAAGTCGAATTAAACCTGCTGAATAATGTTACGTTAACATATTGAATTACATAGAGTTTTGTTGAACGTGTGCGTGTGTGTGTGTGTGAACTTTATAGTGAAGGTGAATGGCCAGCTTATATTATATTGTTTGGTGTAAACCTTTCATTTTGGCTGTGTCTTTTTCTTTGTGTCTTTTTGTTTAACAAATGTGAGATTTGCTCTTTAAACTGCAGTTTGTCTCCTGAGTCATTAATCCCTGCCGGTAACATCTTTGTCCGGGACGCTATCATGTCACAAGGTCATTCAAGGGGATTGTGGTAACCATGGAAGATGCCTACAGTTTGCTCCTCAAACCATTCTGGCACAGTGGATGAGTGAAATTCCATCTTGAAAGTAACCATTGCCATCAGGGTGCAAGTGCCACATTGATGCCTGGACTTGATCCACACTGATGCTTAAGTAAACCTTCCAGAGTAATCCAGGGGCCCAGCGTATACCAGGAGAGTTTAGTTTAATATATATATATATATATATATATATATATATTATATATATATATATATATATATATATATATATACACACACACACACACACACACACACACACACACACACACACACAAGAGTTTAAAATGTGTATTCCACATTCATGTTTGGTCTCACAAACACTGTAGATCAACCACAGGCTGAACAACTGCATCACATAGCAATGGGACCAAGGAACACTTTCTATGAACATTACCAAGGGCTAAGGCAGTAGATGGGGCAGACAGCTTTACCCACACTGAATCACAGGAAGCCATGCTTTAGCGTGGACAGCAGGTATACAGTAGCTCTAAGAAAACTAATTTCACTTCATCAGTTTTACTACTGATGCAGTCTAGTGCCCACTTTAGAACCAGTGTCTTTAAGTGCACTCCTTGTAGTAAAACAATATTATAAACTTGCATGAAGAAAGTGCAGAGGGGCTCATAGACTTGATTAGAGCAATTTTTCAATTCCAACTTGTTCAAAGGTCTCCCATCCTCCTGACACCTATCCAGGCTCTTGGGTATTTGAATTAATGGAATAAGCAGCTACTGAATCACAGACATTTCCACTTGTGCCTCTTAGCAGCAGGTGAAGATATTAGATTAACTGAGGGAAGTTCCAAAAAAAAAGATATCATGCCTGTGGCAAGGTAAGAGGTAAAGTGGGGTTCATTTAGTGGAGAATATATCTAAAGAACCAATGCCCTTGTTCCTATATAGTGTCCAGGATAAAACTCTATGCATGCCAAGGACGACCTAGCCTAAGTGGAACCACATCAGAGTTTCGAATTAAAACCCTGGTCAAACAACAAGGGAAGTACAGATTACGATTCAGAACCAGACACTG
Organism: Polyodon spathula; assembly: GCF_017654505.1. Taxonomy (NCBI): domain Eukaryota; kingdom Metazoa; phylum Chordata; class Actinopteri; order Acipenseriformes; family Polyodontidae; genus Polyodon; species Polyodon spathula. Next base: position 29,502,899 of record NC_054542.1, read on the forward strand.
AACAACAGTCACAAAGTCTAGTGTCCGGTTGTGTAGGATTTTGTTGGTTAGTTATATGATTTCATTTCGGTCACATAGACAACTGGGAGACAGTAAAGGAGAAAGAGAATTTGGTGCGAATGTGAACAGTTTTAGTTTGGGTTAAGGTCTGGTTAGGAGCGGAAGAAAATAGAAGTATCTGCACATTGACACATAGAGATGATAGAACCTTGACCATACAGTGAACAGTGTCCTGGGACCCATGCAACTCATCCTTTTTATGTAAATGTAGTGTTCACTAATATAAGGAACAGTGGCAACAGACTAAACCTATCCCTCAAATCTGCACAAGAACACCTCAATGCTGACCTGAACAGCCCCTTCAATTTAGTCCTTTGTCTCACTCAAGACTACTGTTTGCACTGTATTGCATGAAGATTTTTTGATGAGCATTAAAACCACAAATCTCATTTTACTTGTACAATGACACTTTTTTTGCAATTAGAGAACACTGTAATGCAGCTTAATACATTGTAATGCAGTTTAGTGGGCACCAAAGTATTTACAGTGTTTAATTACAGCTGAATAAATGGCAGAGTGAGAGAGATTGCTTGTTCAAAGATGAGCTGGTGCTGGTATGTAAGTTTGTTCAGTGGCCCAGGAGTAAATAATAGAGAAGAGCACAGTGGAGAAGCATGGTCATTACTGCTTACCTAGTGCTGGAGAGGGAGTCATGGGAGACTCATCTGCACGTTGAGTAATTGAATAAAAGAATTTGTAAGTCAGCTCTAGGGAATTGAGAAAAGGAAAAATTAATAGGGCACAGAGGAAGAAAGGCTAAGGATAGAAAATATAAACAAGAAGGTTTTTTTTTTTGGAAGTAGAAGCAATTAATAGATGCCCCTCTTCACATACATCGCTCACCCTGCCCACCACCACCAAACCAAATTACGGAGACCATCGATCCTCCACCTTATCGATTGTTGTTCAATATTACTTGTTCAAAATTATTGACCTTCTAGTAGCTCGTCAATATCTGTTTGATATTTTACAAACTGAAATCCATGTTTGTTTTCAGAGTCACTGAAAAGGTGTAGAATCATTGCTGTGTCAGTTTGATAGACGTTATGGACTGAATCTCCATTTTGCACTGAGAAGTTTTTTCTGAGACAAGATGTACAGTATAACCTATGTTTGTTTATGAAGTGTGTATTGTGCCTGATAGTAGGATGAGCAATGGACCGTACAAAACTAATCAAGCAATTCCCACTTGTCTGATTCAAGAGATACAGTCATTTCAATACTGTTCTAGGTGACTTATTTACCATTTTTCTGACAATGCCCCAGTTAGAAGCTGCCTCTTAAAAGTGTAGTGCCCTGAAGTTTCAAAACCCACACTATATTAGCTACATTTTCACTTCTGTCATAACTGTACCGCCCAACTTACCAGAAGTACGCTTTAGAGCAGCCCTCTCTATATCGATGCACACCTATTAAGTTTCCCCATGCTTTCTTAGTTAGAAATGATGTGTAACTCTGCTTGTAGAAATGTGGTGTGACATCCACCTTTACTGAAACTGACAGGTGACTTTTACAGTTCCCTCTGAAAGGGACACTGTGTCTAGAATAGATAGCATCTGGGACTCTGATACAGTACTTACAGACCAACAATCTGCAAGTTAGGGTCTTTTTGTTTCTGCTACCCATTTTAGGTGGTTATGGCGTCACTGTCTCCTTGTTCTCATCCACTATCACCTGATGAAGGGAACTATGTGGTCCTGGAATCTCATAAGTGTGCCTATTTTAAGATGAGTTAATGTAGTCATTAAAAATAACCTAAAAGCACTTGCTTTGATCATTGAATACATTGTTCCAATACTGAAAGCAAGGGGTACAAGCTGTCACCTATTGTGCAACCAGATACTCAAGTCTAGACTAGTCAGATTTGCCACAGTACCATTTAGTAGGTATCGATTTAAACCAGCACAGAGCCGACACTAGTCACTAGACATGAACTAGCTGTCTACAATACTGAAGATTACTGACGAATCACACTGCTTGAGCTGAAGGAACAGTTGTGCTAATAACGATCTCTCACAATAGGAACATTGCCATGCCAGAAAAATACAATAAAAGGGTCTTCATTTAATAATATAATAATACAGATCAAGATGAGGAAACCACAGAATTACCATTAGCAGATTGTGTAGTTTCTATAGAAATAGGTTTAGCAAGCTTCTATTGTGTATGTTAATACATATTACCACAACAACCACTTCATATATTATCGTATTCAAGCAAATTATTTAACTTTGTTAGTCTACTTTTACAGACCCAGATGTCATTTTGTGGTGGTGTTCTATAATGTATTGAACAACCTTAGCCATGTTTGATTTTAATAAAATCATTTAAACTGTATTCAGTCTCAAAAAGTGGACACCAGATGTTATGAACATCACAAAAAGCAAAGTGAAACACTGAAGCTAGAATGCTGCTGGTTCAACCTAAAATTCATTCATTTCCATCAAGCACCTGTATTCTAATAAGTCATTGCTTCATAAAGTGATTCCACAACCAAAACAAAACACTGCTTCAGTATCCATGGCCTTTTTCCCATGGAGCATTGATAACAATTTAACTAGTAAAATAACATATTATTTATAATATTATTTAAAAAAAAAAAAAAAACTTCTGAATGAATCAACTAAGGGGGGAGAAAAAAGGACAAAGGATGTCGCTATCAGAGGGTAACAACATTCACTGCATCATGGCAACCCCCATGCCTCTCAGCTTTACAGACAGACGGCAGCACTCACCTTTCTCTGATTGCTTTGCTTGGCTCTCAGTGGCAACAGAAGTGCCACATCCCATGGCTACAGCAGCTGTGTGTGTTCATCTATTCAGCCTCACGCAGCCCAGGTGTTGGGGAAGGAGCTCTCTCACGGCAGCCTTGTGAATGGGCGCCTCTAGGAAATCCTTCGAGGCACATTACTGTACTGAAGAAAAAAAAGAAAAAAAAAACTCACAGAAATAATTCTGTCAGGTGAAAAGGAGAGGTGTGCTGCAAGTGCCAGAGCTGCTGTTGATAATTTGACCAGTATCACCTGAGGCAGACACCTGAGGCAGAACCCTGGAACCTGATCCTTCCCTTCCATCACAGATTATGATGCAGAGGCCATCAACAGCAGCCTCATATCACTGTTGCTTCATGACAAAGCCTTCTGTGTTACCTGCTAGAGTGTTGTTCCTGCCTGCTTCAGGCTGAGTGGTTATCAGTCTGATTATTACCTGTTTGTAGGCAGCACTGGGAATCTCTTGCAAACAATGGTGTAGCTGAGTAGTTGACAACTCTTATCATTGTCAAAAACGGGGTTACTAAAGTTTATGTTTCATAGGTTTACAAAAGGACAATTATACAATAAATAAGAGATGATTTTGATTTCCATTACACGAGAGTAGATATTGAACTTCATGTTGATTTGAACTCGGCTCTCACCAAGTACAGCAGATCCCAATTGTGAACTACAGCTGGTTTAGATGAGAAAGGTTATATTACACTGTGTTAGAGATGGAAGTGTGTGCACACCAGCTGTGATTATAGAGTTTGTTTTTTTTCCAAACTGTAATAGTGTAATATAGCTTATGTTTTTCTGCATGTATTTTGTATGTCAGTTTTGTAGAAAGAGGGTGACCTTCAGTTCAATTATAGCTCAGACAGCTCTTTATGCAAGTGCAAGCTACTGTACATATTGCAGGTGTTCCATATTTTTTATATCCAACCCTTGCAGATTCTTATGTCACTGTGAGGCTTAAAAGACTTCTAACCAATGCTTTCAAATCTATTTTCTTATCATCATTATTAATATTGTAGTGAGAATATGTATTTATTTACTTTAATGTTAATTCACGGTATAGCCAGGATTTCGAACACAGCATTCTAGATTAACTGCTGAATCTTCTGTAAATTTGCTGTAGGTCACTTGGTCTGGTTGCAGCTACACCTGGAGTGAGCCGGAACCACAGAACAACACACACAGTGACTCGGTACCAGGTAGAAGCAGCATCGGTGGAATAGCTTTGGAGATATCTGGCTATTTCAAATTGAATTACACAACCATACAAGCAAAGAGCCAAAGGATAGTCAACTGAATATTGTAGTGTTGATAGGAATTACAATAAATGCCTTGGTAAGCTGCTGCTCCCTGCACATAAAGTGAATTTAAAGTGTGGTAATAAGTGAAATTGGGCTTCAATAGGATCCAAGTTAAAATAAAGCCTGGAAAACTTTAGCAAAATGAAAAGGGAACTATAAGAAATAAGACTTGGTTATTAAGAATTCCTACACATTGAAAAAAACCTCTGGACCCCTCCATTCTATCATGGTTAATCCTGTTTATGTTAGAAACAATGAACTTGATAAATAATTTTAAACTCCACTGTAACTGGGGTAACAGGAATGGGTAATGGAATATAAAAGGACTTACATACTGTGATGTGTCTTTGTAAACACAAATGCACAAAGGATAAATTACGTACTCTTTTTACATCCAGGGGAAAGTGTTTCTTTGAAATAGTGCTTTAATTACCAAGTCTAAAGTCGCTCTGTGCAGGATTCACATAGGAAATACCTTGTGATCTTTTTTAATGTGCGTCCTTTATTCATTCATACAGCGTTTTATTTTAACAAAACATTACCAGTTTTAATGAAAGTTGTAATTGAGATTTTCGACTCAGTAGTAAGAAAATAGCTTATTTATATCAAATCAAACAAGAACTTTTAAAAAAGTGTTTGGACTCAATTTACATAAGCTGAAATAATGAATGTGCATTAATGCTTATTCTCTATAGTCTAAGCACCTGTACATTTTAGTACCATCTAATTTCTGGTCTCCTTATTAACTACAATTTGAAATAATAATAATAATAATAATAATAATAATAATAATAATAATAATACATTACCCTTTATTGTGAATTTAAGTAACCTTTGCCATTTATGTGATTGGATTGTATCCATCCATTGAAGGACATCCATTGTAAGGCAATATATCATTAAGGATATAAAAAAATTTAAAAAAGTTCAATGTATTATATTATAATAATAATAATAATAATAAATAATAATAATAATAATAATAATAATAATAATAATAAATTACAGACTTGCATAAGTACTTTGAAAAGATGCCCATATGGATCTTGCTCAGTAAAAATTAAGAAATTAACTATGTCTACCAAATTAAACAAAGAAAACAGAAAAGCATGATAAAACATAGACCCTCAGGTAATCCATACTGTATAAAGTTAACCATTGAATGGTTAACAACTAACTCTAATATCACAACTAATATCAGGCAAAAGAGCCTTGTCTAGCACAGCCACTACATGTAGACTACACTTCCACTGGCTGAACCATCCTCAGAAGGGTTTGTGACAACACATACAGCATATAGGATCAAAGATTTTAAACTTCTTGTCCATCAATTTCACACATACTTTTCAGCATATGTTTCAACATACCTTACCTGAAGATGGAAACTTTTAATTTGCTGATGAGCCCCATGCTTGTTGAGTTCAGCATTAAAGCATCTGAGCATGGCAACACTGGACAGTAGAATTTCTGTCTAAACAAGCATCTGAATACAGTGGTATTCATTGTACCATTTTCCCTTAGCTTACTGCGTGCAGCTACTGTACTGGTACACACTGACCAGCCTGATACACACAAACACGGATCCAAATACAAAGACAAAAAGGCATTTGGAAATGGATTAACTATACCTGTAATTCAATTTAGTACAGTCCAGCAGTTCGTCCACAAACAGAGAATTTAAACAAAGCTTAGTCCTCCAGTTCTCAATGATGTAAATGAGCCTCCATGCTGTGCATTATTCATTCCCCTCCCAGAGTGATTTGATCAGTCCTTCTTTATTTAGAAAGGCTGGGAGTGTGCACAGCTGCAGCTTTCCCACCACAAGCAGCAGCAGCAGCTTCTCCAGCGGCTGTTGAACAGCTCTGTGTAAAAAATACAGGCACTGTCAGGAGCACACACACTACAGTACATCCCTAGTCAACTAAAATCAGGTGCAGGGGAAATTATTCCTATTCACCGACTCATCATATGGCTACGTTAAAGAGATATAGCTCTGTTATGTAACCATGAAGTTGCTGTATTAACCATAATTAAAATTTAATCCTAGAGAAAGTAATATCATTTGAGATCTCTTAATTTGTCTGAATTTGAATAATATTTGTTTCTGTTTAATTCTATGTGCTCTTAATCATCATTTCAGGAGCTCTTTTAGGTTCTGCTGCACAATGATATGAGGAAGTGAAAAATGGCACCAAAAGCTTAAGATAAATATTTCTATTCAGTAAGTACAGTACGGTACAGTATTTAAAAACTCCGCCTGCTGTCTGCTTGTAAGATTTTTATTACACAAGAGTAGCTGTTATTTACTTCATGCTAATATTCTGCCTAGATAAAATTAGATAATAGTGGTGGGAATGTAGTGAGCTTCGATGTAATATCTGAACCTTCAGCGCTTCTCCTCCAGATCATGTGGATTTCCTATTGGCCCGGTGTTGATGGCTGAAATGTAATGGCTCCAGGAATCAGCCTATTTGTGGCCTCCTCGGCACATCAGCACACGTTATGCTGGCGAGGCTGACTCCAAGGATCAACCAAAGAGTAACCTCCTTAGCACCTCAACATGTGTACCCTCTGGAATGGGCTGGGTGGGTCACAGGGGTCATCAGATGGGCACCTCCCGCAGCCCAGTTTACTTTCCTTAGACATCCATTCCTTTTCATTGATGTTAACTTAATCTCTTTTGAGGTCCCCAATTGTCCTCTTTCCTCCTCAGCTAGAGCCAGTTGCCACTTTTCTCTGATAAAGCCGTCCCTATACTCCACAATTCCTGTCCACTGAGTCCAATATCTCTGAGAAGCCAGGTCATGGAGTGCACAACGAATCCCTGTCAACTCACCTCTACTGGATAAACCCAGACTCTCCACCCCCGCTGTTCCACTTCAGCAGCGAACTCAGTTTCTTCCTCTCATGTCTCTCATCCACAGAATCCTCCCATGGCACTGTTAGCTCCACCAGAAGCACAAGGCATGTTGAGACTGACCCCAGTACAATGTCAGGTCGAAGGGCAGTTGCAGCAATCTCGGGTGGTAAAATAAGGTGCTGGCCAACATCTGCTTGCATTCTGCAATATCTAGCAGCCTCCAATTGTCCTAGGTGAATTTTATTTCTAAAAACCTTTCCTACTCATTCCTCTCCTGGACAGAGAAATGTCATTCTCTGTGTGCAGCTATTTCTGATATTGGAGTGAGTTGTTGATTTTATTACACTGTTCTTCCAGTGCTAATGCCAAGTATCGCAGTACCGGATCCTGACGCCAAGTGAAGCCACCTTACATCCTGTAAAAATGTGCTTCAAGGTATCCTTTGATGAGCACGAAGAATATGTAGGATTCTCTCTTATCCACACATCCAGGTTCTGTGGTGATGGAAGAACATCTTATGTGGACCTAATTAGGAAGCTGATCCTCCTCTGTTCCATTGTCTATAGGTCTTGCCAGTCAATCTAACTCTGTTCCACATTCTGCTATCTGTCTTGGCACACTTCATCCTCTTCACCTGGTTTTGCATTTCAGTAACCACCAACTTCCTTCTTTTAGCTGCTTTGTGCCTCTCAGGGGAGTCAAACTGAGTCCAAGGTCTCCTCGTCCCTGTTGTACTTGCCCCATGATATCACTGATACAAAGGGCAGCCTTTGCATGTTTCACACATTCTTTGCTGCCCAGTTTCTCACTATGGGTGTTACCCCCCCTTATACACTCGTCATACTATAATTTCTAGGTGAGCCCTAGCATGTTAGAATTTCTCAGTTAGATTTGAGACTGGCAGCTTCAGTTTTTCTTTACCATAGCCATTTACTAATGTATAAACTAACCAAGGCTTCCAGTCTCTCTGATGTTGACAGGGAAACCTCATACACAGTAAGCAGCCAAACTGGACCAACCTGAGAGCACCAGACTTTAAGCTTGCCGAGTTGTGTACAGTACAGTATTTAAACAGCACACTCTGTCTGCACTCAGCTTGTAAGATAGCAGGATCAACTATTAGGAGCCTGCCCAAACTTCACACATTGCTATAGAAACAGCACTTTTGTGCTGTTTCTGGAGATAAACGTTGATACACATAAAATCTAAAGGTGTTTTAATCTTACAGGAGACAGTGTATAAAACAAAAACAAAACAGTTAAAGATACAATAAATACTTAGGCATTGCTACTTATAATTTATTTTGTATACAGCATTAGAAAAGCAATATTAACTTTTGTAACCAGACAGTTTCTGAGAACTTTTGAGGTACTTAAAGAGTAAGTAGCGGGGTTTCCGAAAAAAATATAGTGTTAACCGCCCCCACGTGTTGCTACAGCTGACTAAATAATGTACCTGTAATTTGTCTTTTCATTGTTAACATCCCAACAACTTTTTATACTTACAACTTTAAAGTCTGTTTCAAAGCTCTTCAAAATGTCTGCTCTAGTGCACTGATAGTGTAAGGATTATTGCCCATATTATCAAACAGGTGACACAGCAATAACGATCCATGATGTAGTACGGAACAGAAAAGCTAGAGCACTTGTTATTTTTTTTTTATATATACTGCAGTGATTTAGAGCAAGGTTTCCTGGGGACTTTTAAAGTATTTAAGAAGGCTCCATTGCGGTTCTATGTTACTGTAGATTTACATTCTATAAGTTAATGTGTGCAGTCATATAACCAAACCTGCAGAGCCTGACTTCTTTGCATATTAAGACGTTTGATGTTTGCGATGTGTGTGGATGCTGATTCCCGCTCAGTCACGGCCTGGTTACATTGAAATCTGGAACCAAATTTCTAGTCTTCCATTCATTCCAGAAATAGATACTAGATACATGATGAGCATAAAGTAACACTACACAGAGGCTGACATGAGATTTTGAATAGAATTTTGTTGCCAGATTAGCCATCCCTTTATTTACTTTATTATTTACTGTTCTCATTGACGTTGAAACATTTACATGCCTAATATGAAACCAAATGCAGCCAGTCTGAGCGCAGGCAGTACGGTCTAATCAGAAAGGCATATGGAAGCAGATGGTCTCGTTCCACTTGAGTTAATCTGTGTACTTTTCACTTAATGATTTAGACCTTCTCTGTAATTTAATTTATAATTAGGGCTAAAAAAAATAAAAATAAAGCTGTTGCTATTTAATAGATTTTGGGTAAGTTCTATTTGCCAAGAAACTTCAATGACTCTGCCCATGTCACTGGCCCTCTGTACAACACTTCACACAGCATTATTTGAGTTAGGGTGGAATCTCAGGCTTACAATTTCCTCAGCGTTCCCTGTGTGAAGTCACATGCTCATGGACATACTATACGGTACTGCAAACTAGTTGTTTTCTGGAAACTTCTGTTTTATCAGTCAACATATGTATTTAATGTAAAGAAAAGCATTTTTCACTTTTGAGTTGAGAGACAGGCCTTTTGATGCAGGACAGATAATATACAGAATTATTTTCCTCAGTTGGGATTCCCTATTCAAAAATGTTTTTAAAAAGAGTTCCCCCAAACAAAAAGGGTTTGAAAATACAGTACAGTACAACACATGATTTTATTTTTCAAAAAGGAAATCGTTTATTGCTATGAAACTAGAAGAAATCAGTTTAGTAAAGTATATTTTAAGTTGGTTATTACTAGTATTAAAAGAGAAATATTCACTTTATTTTAAATAAGGGGTGTATGTAGAATTACTGCATTAAAAAGAGAAGTGCTGGAGGTAATATTCCCAGAGTCCTATTACAAGTGACTCTGCCTATGATACACAGTTCACAACCTAAAGCACTTTGTGATGGTGGTCCACTATGAAAGGTGCTATATAAAAACATGGTATTATGGTTTGGCAAATAACAGCTTGTACTGTGTATGTGTCTGGACTTCAAGTAGACAAAGCTTTATCTATATAAACAATGCTTCCATCTGCTGGATTTTAAGGGAATTATGTTTCATTAAACAATTAAATTCAACTCCCTCCCTACACCCCACAAGCAGGGCTTCTTCCTTTCTGTTGGAATGATTATTTTATTTCAGTCCTTTGAATCCTGCCCTCAGACGGTATCAAACAGGAGAACTGGTACTTCACACATGATGTTTCTGTTTACTCTTAGCAATAACCATAAGATACATAAATCAAAAAATAGTTTAGCTCAGCCACACGCCCTCCATGGGCTGTTAGGCAGTGTAGACTGATGGCCCTCAGCAAGTAGAGGCTCTTAAGTGACTAGGAAATTATCCAATCCCCCCCCCCCCCCCCCCCCCCCCCAAAAAAAAAAAAAAGCCAAACAAAATGTTCTACTCCCACCCTTACTAATACATGTAGTAAACTTATTTTAAGTCCCCCCGTTAGTTGCAATATTTATAAATAACCCTACACAACGTGCTAGCATGGCCCTCTTCCTGTGTATTAGAATAAATAACATACACCAAAACACTTTGGATTTAAGGGTCACCCCTTCACCCTTGATAGAATTACAGCCTTGGTATGCCCAGTTGGGTGTATATTATTCCTTATGTAATTTAGAGCTGTTCTGGTTCCATAATATAGTGGTTATCACATCAATTTTATACCCAGAAGGCCCTCCATGGAAACAGGGATATTTATTTTTCCTATAGCAGTGTGAAATAGGACATAGACATTCACTTTACATGGAGAGAGAGATTTGCAGAGTTCTTACCAACATTAAGTCAAATTTTTGTACCCCACTCACTGCGCAAAAGCAAAAAAAAAAGACACCACACCTAAATGCACACTTCTGATAAACCAGCTGCTAGGAACTGGACAAGCATTTATGTTGTCTTCAAAAGACAACACAAGCAGTACTGTACGTCAGTTACATTTCTAATACCTGGTGAGTAGGGCACGGACATTACCTCACCAATTTTAACAATGGTTAGAGTTAGAGGACAAAATTAATTAACAGTTCAAAGTTTTATTTAAAAGAAGAAAAAAAAAAAGAAAGTTAAATTTCACTCAGACAGTAAGAAACAAGTCCTCGGTTTGAGCATGTGTACTCCAACATAGATTCTGTCCCTTCCGACTAGACATGCTTTCCTAGTTCCCCAGCATAGAGCAGCCGAACTGCAGACTGGATCTCTCTGCCGGCGAGGGTGTGTCTCTCACTGAGGAGCGATAACCTGGAGGCCTCCAAAGCCACGCTCTGGAACAGGTCTCCCACAGAGCAGTCCACAATGCCAGCGTCCAGGTGAACCTGCAAACAAGTTAACAGAATAAACACACTATATTTATTTCCCTAATGCACTTTTGAATCATTTAGTTACGACTTCCATCACATTAAGTATCTTCCCAACTTCAGAATGATCTGGTCAGGAAGATTGCTGAAAAAAAGTTCAACTATATACCACAATCATCTTTAATTTTTCATGAAACTATTACTTGGACCTATTTCCTCATAGGCACATGTGCTCCAAACAGATTACCGGTATTAATAAGGATCTGAAAACAGGGACACTTGTAAATGGTAGTGACAGTATTCCTTTAATCAAGATCATTCATCTGTTTAATATAATCAACTTGACAACACACTAAAGCAGTACAAGACTATCTCCAGAACTGAGTTAATGAAGCTTCACAGCATTACTGATATACAGTCAAATTACAAGCCTTTCAGAGTCATGCATATTAACAAAAAACTTCATTAGTAAGTGGGTGGAGGAAATCTAGTCATGATCTTAGTCATGATTAAATAATGGTAGTATAGCAATACAAACCTTTATTTTTTCCCTGACCAACACTACTCTTCACCTCTTCAAAAAGCTGTAACTGACAAAAACTAACACGCCCTTCGCCCTGGTGACTTTTATACCAGTGTATAATTCCATCAGCTGTTTCAATTGAAAGCTAATTAACACAACCCTTATCAGTCTTATTATTTTTGTTGGTTGCTTTTGAGAGGCATTTTAAATGTGTGTAAAAATCGAATCTGCTGCAAAATAGCGTACTGTAATGAATGCATTTATTTTCAAAATATATACTGTTTCTATGAAACGCTTCAGAATCAAATCAATTTGAGATGCAATCATGAATCAAATTAAACAACACACTATCTTGATTACTTCTTTTTTTCAGCACATTGCTGTGACGGGACTCTGGTCTGTTCAGTGTGAATTGTAGCTGCTCATATTGCTGGTTTTACAGACACCAACTACCACTAATTATGAACTATGTAATGTTACCCTAGATACAGTAGTCTAAGCTTAGTTCTATTCTGGGTCTGAGTTCCGCTATAACTCTGTGTATCTGCACAGCTCAGCAGGGTCTTTAGTTAACAGAAAGAACACAGGTTTTTAATAGCTTTTTTGGTATGGAATGACCAGAATCCTATAAACACAGCTATACACAATTAGTTCATCTCATGTTAAAGGCAATCATAGTGTAGAATTTCTCATCATTTGTAATTAAATTGAGTTTTTTTAACATTTCAAATTATTTTACCTATATTTTTTAACACGCAAAGATACTTTTTTTTGTTCATGATTGTTCATGATTTTAAAACAGCCCCTTTATGTCAGAAGTGGTTTGTATTCATTACACAGTATGCATGTGATCAGAAAGTCCAGCAGCTTTCTGTATATTCCCAATTTCCTGTTAAATTCCTTTTTAATTTTCTGCTAAAGAGATTAGCCTGTTTACTGGCATAAATAAGATACAAAGATGTAAACAAGATCCGAACCAAATGCTGCATAAATATGTGTATGTTTCATTAATTCACGAGAGCTTTATTGGATCTCAATGTGAATGTATTTTTACAAGAAGCTGTCTGTGTTCATTATACAGTATGCTATTTTGCAGCTGATAACATTTTTACACACACTTAAATTGCATCTTAAAAAGAGTTATACTAATAAGGTTTTGTTAAACAATAAGGTATTGTGTTAACTAGCGTTTGTTTAAAACAGCTGATGCAATTATACACAGGTATAAAAATCACAAGGGAGGAGGCTGTGCTACAGGTTTTTCAGTTACTGCTTCTGGGGAACAACAACAACAACAACAAACAACAACAACAACAACAACACCCCCCCCCCCCAAAAAAAATAGACCAGTGTGAGTCGGGGTGGAAATAAAAAGGTTTGTATTAAAAGACAACCATGATGCAATTATGACTAAACAGAGATTCTACTGCTTAATAAGTAACAAGCTTGTCGTAAATATGTATTATTTTGAATGGCTAATGTGACTGTAGCTGTATATCAGTAATGCTACGAAGCTTCCTTAACTCAGTTCAACAGGTAGTCTTGTTGAGCTTCAAGTTTCTTTTGTGTATTTTCTTGCAATTCTGCATGTAGATTTCAGTGGAATACGGTAATTATGTACAGACTACAAATAGATGTTGGTCCATAGTTAAAATGTTTATGGGTGTCACTGTTTTCAGATCCATTTAGTAATCTGTCTTAACCCTTTTTTATGGGGGGGAATATAGGCACACATTGTTTAATGTAATTGGAATACAGCTGTCTTAAATGTTCCTGGTTGGTAGTCTTGTCTTTCCATTCAAAATTAAGTCTGTTGCTCGTGAGGAGAAAAGACTCATCAAACCATTCCGTCGACTGAAAGGAAAAAAGAAAGTAAACTACTCTGCCTGTATCTACCGAGTGTTGAAACAAGTAGGTTTAACTGTTATTGAAGCGCAGTCCTGGTGTCTGAGGAATGACATAGAGGCTGAATTGCAGTGTTTCCTCCGGCAGTATCTTGCTCCTTTTTGGAAATGTTGTATGCCAAAAAATTGTACATTGACTTCAACACCTTTTGTGGATATACTAATCTATGAACCTCAAGGTAGTATTTTTCACCACTAGGTTATTCTGAAATGTGGGAGATTTAATTAATATGATGGAAGTCAAAACTGCCTAATTCTAAAGTGCATTGGGGAAATATACAGTGCACTACTTGTTCCCTAATTGGTTTTAACCTGCTCCAGCATGTGGCTTCAGAGGCCTCCAGGGTATCGTTCTACAACAAGAGACGCACTCTCCCTGGCAGAGAGATCCAGTCCGCAGCTCTGCTGATCCACGCTGAGGAACTTGGGTAGCATGGCGTGTCGGAGAGGATGAAATCTGTTGCAGAGTACAGTGGCTTGTTTACATGTTTTTAAATGTGGAATGTTTAACTAATTAAAATGCTTTCTTTTAAATCTTGTGTGGTCTTCTCTTGCTTGTCACAATATGGTGGTATTTTACAGCTGACCCTCTTAAACTGTCTTTTAAAAGCAACAAACACAAATAACCTTGGCTGTATTTAACAATGAGGGATTTCTTTGCCTCAGTTGAAACAGCAGATGCAATTCCACAGAACCTCTAAGTGATTTACTTTAGCTACTATAATGTTAGTTTTACTGTTTTATGATAAATTGCCAAACTCCACAGAACGCTACAAAGATTTTGCCATCGTCATCTAAAAGTGGCCTCCATATTTTAGCTTGAAGACAGATGTGTAGTAGAGTCTATTAAAATACATATTGATTTCAGAACCGCTGCATTGACAATATGCACTCACCTCAGGGGGTGATCACGTTCTGTTTGCCCACCTTAACAAAGGGGGCTAGAGGAAGTTTCAAATTGGCTAGTCCATATCACAGTTGACACATCCTGAGGTAAAGGTGTTAAGTCCAGTCTCCTTTGTGTCTGTATGAATGGAAGAATGATCTTTATTAAAAATCAGTGCTTCTGTTCCAGTGAAAGTTAGAATATTGGAAAATGTTAAGATTTACTCAAATGTCTGAAACAAACATGCTGACATTTTACTTTGGACAGTTACCAGTAAATCTGAAGAATGGCTACCTTTGGCTAATGGCTGAATGTCTTTCTAATTGCTTTTGTGCATTTCTGTAGTTGCCAGCATGACAAGGACATTGTTTCTAAGCAGTCTCTTTCTGGTAGGCAAGGGTTCAAAAGATGTACATGCCATAAGAAGTGTTCCAACAAAAAATGCTATTGTAAGGCTTCAGAAGTCCCGTCTAATGCCAAGTGCCACAAGAGTCTACCATGCTGCAATAAGTAAATACATATATTAACTGCCTGTCTTTGTGCCATAACCAAGTGCAATTTTCTGTTGAAAAAACTAAGTTCATAAATGATTTAGTTCACATTTAACAGAATGTTATTTTTCATCAAACAACTGTGTATTTGGAATAAAATACAATTCAGCACCATTGTGAATTGTTTTATATGTAACTTTGCCAGAATGTTGGTTGTTCTACATAAGTGGATCACAATATTGTTCAGTACCATGTTGAACTAGATTAAATTGATCAACTGTGCATTATTGTAAGCTCACTAATGATTATTTGGTGAATGTGGAAAAAGTAGACATTTACCGATAAAACCGAAGATTGATCATATTCTGACACTTACCAAAACACTTATAACATCACTTCTAGCTCAGGTTAGGTCTTATTTACATTTTCCTATAATATTTACTTTCCTTTTTGTAAAAAGCATGTCAAAGTTTCATTTAAGGGGATTAGGGCATTATTTTAGTTTAGGTGTTTCATCATTTTTAAGGGTTTTCCTTATTTCCTTTGAAGTCTTTTGATTTTCCTAAATATCTTTACAACAGTTATATTAGCCTATCACAGAACTTCAAGGGCTCAGGGAATCTGGATCTACCAGAGTTCTTCATTTGAAGTGAAAGTGTTAGAGTTTTTACTGCCATGTGTAGTTTTAAATTAATTACTTACCTGCAATAAGGAAGGCAATGCGATCTACAAAATTCAACGATATACTATACACAGATGAAGTTTCCTGGTACAATGGTGGGCAGGGAAAAGATAGTACACCTCCAATTTTAACAATGATTTGAGCAAAATAATAAAATTGACAGTTCTCAAAAAGTATTTATTTTAAAATTAGTAGAAATTAAAATTTCACATTTCAAAACAAGCCCTCAGTTTGAGCTGGTGTACTGATTTCATCCCCTCCGATGCATCATGCTTCCCTAGATCTCCAGCATAGAGCAGCCGAACTGCAGACTGGACCTCTTTGCCGGTGAGGGTGCATCTCTTGTTGTAGAGAGATAACCTGGAGGCCTCCAAAGCCATGCTCTGGAACAGGTCACCCACAGAGCAGTCCACGATGCCAGTTAATTTGCATAAGATGCCAGTGTCAGGTGAGCCTACAAACAAGTTGGGGAACAATAAATGCACTGGATATTTAGAATGATGCAGTTATGACTTCCATCACATCAATTAATCTTCCAAAATACTACCTTCAGGTTCTTAGATTAGTAAAGTAACAAAGTGTTGGAGGTCAGCATACAATTCGCTTCAAGGAATTTTGTCATAGCATTTCCAAACTGAGCAAGATACTGCCAGAGGAAACACTGCAATTTGGCCTTATGTCATCATCCCTCAGACACCAGGACTGCGCTTCAATAACAGTTAAAACTACTTGTTTTAACACTCGGTAGATGTAGGTGGAGTAGTTTGTTTTCCTCTTTCCTTTCAGGTGACTGGATGGTTTGGTGGGTCTTTTCTCCACTTCATGAGCAACAGACTTCATTGTGACGGGAAATAAAAGACTGTTCCAATACAAATTACTAACAGGGATCTGAAAACAGGGACACCTGTGAACACTGATGACACCATTCCTTTAAATATGCTCATTTACATCCATTAATGACCTGCACAGAATGAATTTGTTCTACAGGAATCATCAAAATGCATGACTTGAAGAAAATATACAGGCGTGGAAATCACAACAAGAATACCTTCAGAACTGAGTTAATAAAGCGTCACGTCATAACTGATATACAACTAGTCCCATTCCATTTTCTTTTATTTCAACAAGTAGGCTTGAAATGTGCTTGTATCATCTCATCATCTGTCATAAAATGAACTAAGGAACAATATTTACCAAAACATTCATATGAAGCCAGTAAAATACAAAATGAAAAACCCACATGAGAAAAAGCTGACCTATTAGATAAGTGTGAAAGTTTAACTGAGATTGATCTTTTGAGTGATTTTACTTCTGGGAACTAATACCCTATCAGCACAACCTAAATAATGCTCAATGTGCGTGCTGTAACCACATGATTGGCATTAACTTAATTCATAGTGGTTTTTTTAACATGATGATAGCGCATTACACGTCCTGTTTTACAGGTACATGCTGTAAGGTGTAAACATTGGGATTTTGCAACAGAGTTTATGATGGGAAATATTATTCCCGCTGGTTTGTTTTTTGACCAATCCACTGTTGAGTAAGGCATGCAAACTGAGAGCTTTGATTGACCTACAGTATGGAGCAGATAAAATTTGTATTAAATGAAAATACAAGTTTGCTATTACATGTGTTTCTTTATAAACTGCATAGAGAATGGAGGTGCACAACAGGTATGATTTGTGGAATTATTTCATTAGCTACAAGCAGCTTAAGGTATTAAGATGTGACCGCTGTTTTTATCATTTAAATATACCCACATAGCATGGGGAATTCCATATTAAACAATGTCAATAGACTGCTTGGATAAATGCATTCAGGAAACACAGTTATCTTTTAGAATTACATTATTTTTTTGTATGACAAAGTATTTGGTAATGTTAAGTTTTTTTTTGTTTTTTTTTAGCTTTGATTCTCACTAGGAGAAGGTGCCAAATTGTAATGACTGGCCACTAACAGGAAAGGAAATAAGATAATGCCATTAGTGACGCGTGGATTATGGTAATCCAGTTGCCATTGCAAGGCTTGTCATTTACTCTGTGTCCATTCCAAAAACAAAAGGAAAGATGAAGATCAAGGTGGAAATCCTTCTGCTGCCCCTTCTCTTATGTCAAGGTATGTTTCAGCCTCTCCTTGCTGTGACACTACATCATTAGGACTGGGTGCTCAGGCATGCACAGGACTGAAGTTATGTCTTTTATAAGATTGTATAGAAAAGTGAAAAAAATGTCATGTGCTGGCACTTTGACAAAAAAAAAACTAGATGCCAAGACTGCATTGGGATTTGGTCTCCAACAAACTAGAAAGTGTCAAGATGTTAAATTTGTTCCTCAATTTCATTTTATTTTGGTTTAAAATAATGTCTGCGGTGGTTAGTTCACTTTGGTTTGTGGGTATCCATTTACTTACATCTTTAGTTTTTCAGTTACAAACCCTAATTACTTTGCTGTAAAGATTTTGTATTTTGAGTATGGACGTAGGTCTAATGTACAGCAATGTGTCTTGTGTTTCTCATTTCTGCAATGCACGCTGGCCTCTGTGAACAGCACTATTAAATGCGTATGCTCAAGAGGTAGGTGTCTCACTAATCCTGTTAACAGTGAAATTGGGGGTTTTAGTGTTTTCTTTTTATATATTAATTACAACAAAAGTACTGAAAGGAACTTAATCAATTAAATGACAATTACTTTCTAGATTTTTTTCTTCAATGTCTTCAATGTATTTCTAAATGTAACCACTTGGAATCCATAGTAATTGCACTAAGAATATTGACAAATAATTCTTAAAAAGGGTAATGGCAGTATGCAAATGAGATGGTTATTGTGCAATGTGTAACCATGTCATCTGCCATATCTCTACCTTTGCAGGATGAGGTGTTGGAGCAGTGGAAAGGCAATTCTTGCCAATGTGATTGTCAAGGGGAGCCCAGCTCGATCTGGTCGAGCAAAACCACAATGATGGAATGCATGCCAGGTGAGGTCTCCAGCCCATGCAGTTTCAGTAAACACATATCTAGTGGGTCAGACTTGTTTTAAAATAACTCATTAGTACTAGTATCAGTATAAGCACAAATCCCATCTATTCCTAAAGAGAAAATAGAGAAAAATTAAATTTTGAATTACCATGGAGAGAACTTATTCAGGCTGTCTTAATTCATTCACTCAGCAATGATTTTACATGAATTAGCTTCTTTATAAAAGAGGGACTGGTAACTAGTGGTGGTCGAATAATGGTTATGGCGGCGCATAACACATTTCTTACTTACTGTTACTTTATTGTGTTAAGAGGTGATGTCTTTTTTATTTTTGTTTTAAAGTTGTGGTGGATTTGTATGTTCCAGCACTTGCCAACACAGATGCTCCATTTTTATAGGTAGCTGGGTACAACCCAGAGCACACCTTGGATTAATTAGATCACTTTTGCAACCCATTTCAAATGTTTCATAGATAGTTACACTCATTTGTCAAAGCACTGTTTAACATTATGTTTATAAACATTTTCACAAAAGTGCCCTGAAAAAGGTTTTGTAAATAGGGTTACAATGTACAGCTATGACCAAAGGTTTGTAAGATTGAGACACAATTAAAATAAATAAATAATGATATGAACATAATTTAATCTTTTTTTTTTAATGTAATCAAAGAAACTACAAAATCATATTGCACAAGACTACCAGAAGCCATAATAGTAGTACAGTATTCCATGTTAGCTTTCGAATTGTCAGATTTTTCGTTAAGTACAGTACAAAACAGTATGTAATTCAATATGTTAACGTAACGCTATTCAACAGGTTTCATTCGGCATTATGAAGCTAAATTAATTATGTAGACTAAATTAATTCTGTTGACCTGATGCAATTTCAAACTAATTTAAACAGCCTTTAACTGATTCAATGTTTTTATTTGCAAATGTTTTACTCTTTTCTGCTCTTTTAGTCCAGGAGCTGTGATAAAACTTTTTGACTGCCAACCTGGGAGCTCCTCAATTTGGAATGTCTTTGCCAGTGTGATGTTGTTGCAACTGACAGAGAAAATTAGGCTCTGTCTTGTAGATATATATATATATATATATATATATATATATATATATATATATATATATATATATATATATATATATATGTTTGTTTTTTTGTTTATAAATATCTCCAGACAGGTGCAGCCATTTTCAGACAAATATAATAATAATAATAATAATAATAATAATAATAATAATAATAATAATAACAAATTAAAGAAGCTTGTTTTTTTACCTGCACACAAATCTACATAGATAAATGCCACGGGTCACACAGTGACCCAAAACATCTTATTTGTATACATGACCTGTTCTAAAAAAAAAAATAAACATCTCAAAGGTTCTGTTTTCTGTGTATAAATTATACCCCAACTTAGGAAAAGTCATAAAATATTATACAGAAAATGAAAAGAAAAATAGCATTTAAGCCAATTGGAAACTAGAGTCGGGTCAAATAGACCCAAAACCTAATAGAAGAGTTAACATATTGAATTACATAAGAAAGTTTACAAACGAGAGGAGGCCATTCGGCCCATCTTGCTCGTTTGGTTGTTAGTAGCTTATTGATCCCAAAATCTCATCAAGCAGCTTCTTGAAGGATCCCAGGGTGTCAGCTTCAACAACATTACTAGGGAGTTGATTCCAGACCCTCACAATTCTCTGTGTAAAAAAGTGTCTCCTATTTTCTGTTCTGAATGCCCCTTTTTCTAAACTCCATTTGTGACCCCTGGTCCTTGTTTCTTTTTTCAGGCTGAAAAAGTCCCTTGGGTCGACACTGTCAATACCTTTTAGAATTTTGAATGCTTGAATTAGGTCGCCACGTAGTCTTCTTTGTTCAAGACTGAACAGATTCAATTCTTTTAGCCTGTCTGCATATGACATGCCTTTTAAGCCCGGAATAATTCTGGTCGCTCTTCTTTGCACTCTTTCTAGAGCAGCAATATCTTTTTTATAGCGAGGTGACCAGAACTGAACACAATATTCAAGATGAGGTCTTACTAGTGCATTGTACAGTTTTAACATTACTTCCCTTGATTTAAATTCAACACTTTTCACAATGTATCCGAGCATCTTGTTAGCCTTTTTTATAGCTTCCCCACATTGTCTAGATGAAGACATTTCTGAGTCAACAAAAACTCCGAGGTCTTTTTCATAGATTCCTTCTCCAATTTCAATATCTCCCATATGATATTTATAATGTACATTTTTATTTCCTGCGTGCAGTACCTTACACTTTTCTCTATTAAATGTCATTTGCCATGTGTCTGCCCAGTTCTGAATCTTGTCTAGATCATTTTGAATGACCTTTGCTGCTGCAACAGTGTTTGCCACTCCTCCTACTTTTGTGTCGTCTGCAAATTTAACAAGTTTGCTTACTATACCAGAATCTAAATCATTAATGTAGATTAGGAATAGCAGAGGACCTAATACTGATCCCTGTGGTACACCGCTGGTTACCACACTCCATTCTGAGGTTTTTCCTCTAATCAGTACTTTCTGTTTTCTACATGTTAACCACTCCCTAATCCATGTACATGTGTTTCCTTGAATCCCAACTGCGTTCAGTTTGAGAATTAATCTTTTGTGCGGGACTTTGTCAAAAGCTTTCTGGAAATCTAAATAAACCATGTCATATGCTTTGCAATTATCCATTATCGATGTTGCATCCTCAAAAAAATCAAGCAAGTTAGTTAGGCACGATCTCCCTTTCCTAAAACCATGTTGACTGTCTCCCAGTACCCTGTTACCATATAGGTAATTTTCCATTTTGGATCTTATTATAGTTTCCATAAGTTTGCATATAATAGAAGTCAGGCTTACTGGTCTGTAGTTACCTGGTTCAGTTTTGTTTCCCTTTTTGTGGATCGGTATTACGTTTGCAATTTTCCAGTCTGTCGGTACCACCCCTGTGTCAAGAGACTGCTGCATGATCTTGGTTAGCGGTTTGTAAATTACTTCTTTCATTTCTTTGAGTACTACTGGGAGGATCTCATCCGGCCCAGGGGATTTGTTTATTTTAAGAGCTCCTAGTCCCTTTAACACTTCTGCCTCAGTTATGCTAAAGTTATTTAAAACTGGATAGGAACTGGATGACATGTGGGGCATGTTGTCAGTATCTTCCTTTGTAAAAACTTGTGAAAAGTAATCATTTAACATATTTGCTATTTTTTTTTCTTCATCTACGATTTTGCCATTTGTATCTCTTAAACATTTAATCTCCTCTTTGAATGTTCTCTTGCTGTTGTAATATTGGAAAAACATTTTGGAATTGGTTTTAGCTCCCTTAGCAATGTTTATTTCTATTTCTCTCTTGGCCTTTCTAACTTCCTTTTTGACTTGTGTTTGCAGTTCTGTGTACTCTTTCTGCGTACTTTCTTTTTGGTCCTTTTTTAATGCTCTCCAAAGTGCCTTTTTTCGCTGAATATTTTTTTAATTGATCTATTAAACCATTTTGGCAATTTAGTTTTACATTTAGATTTGTCTACTTTAGGGATATAATTGTTTTGCGCCTCTAGTACTACATTTTTGAAGAACAACCATCCTTCTTCTGTGGGTGTTTTCTCTATTTTACTCCAATCTACTTCTGTTAGTCTCTGTTTCATACCTTCATAGTTTGCTTTTCTAAAATTGTAAACCTTAGCTTTAGTCTTTACTTTTGGGGATTTAAAAAACACTTCAAATGAGACCATGTTATGGTCTGAGTTTGCCAGTGGTTCTCTGACCTCTGTTTTAGTTATTCTATCTTCGTTATTTGAAAAGACTAAATCAAGGCATGCCTCCCCTCTAGTGGGTGCCTTCACAAATTGTGTTAGGAAGCAGTCATTTGTCATTTCCACCATTTCAATTTCATCCTTCGTGCTACCCACCGGGTTTTCCCATTTTATTTGGGGGAAGTTGAAATCCCCCATTAGTATGGCTTCTCCTTTGCTACACACATTTCTAATGTCATTGTATAACAGATTATTGTGCTCACCGTCTGAATCTGGCGGTCTATAGCATGCTCCTATTATTATGCCTTTTGAATTTTTGTCTGTTATTCTGACCCATATTGATTCGGTTTTATTTTCTTTGTCCAGGTTTAACACCTGGGCTTCAAGACTGTTTCTTATGTATAGCGCTACCCCTCCTCCTCTTCTGTCCTGCCTGTCTTTCCTATACAGTGTATACCCACAAATATTATATTCGTCCCCATCACTCTCAGATAACCAAGTTTCAGTAACACCTATCACATCATAGTTACTTGTTAGTGCAGTAGCTTCAAGTTCTAGAATTTTGTTTCTGATACTTCTAGCATTTAGATAAATACATTTAATGGTTGTCTTACCTGAGTTGTTGTTCTTGTTTTGATGCGGTCTCCCTTCTGTTTTTTTGTTGATTTCTCCCCCCTTCCTTTCTAGTTTAAATGCTTCCGAACCTGCTCGAGGATCTTTTCTCCGAGTAGACTAGTTCCCTTGTTATTTAAATGCAGTCCATCCCGTCTATACAGATAGTCCTCGTTGTAGAATGTGGTCCAATGATCAAGATAGGTGAAGCCTTCCCGTGTGCACCACGTCTTCAGCCATGCGTTTTGATTAATTATTTCCAGCTGTCCATATGGTCCTTTGCAAGGTGCGGGTAGTATACCAGAAAATACCACAGTTTTGGTTTTCTCTTTTAATTTCCTTCCTAGCTCTCTGAATTTGTTTTGCAGGGATTTTGGTCTGTCTCTTCCAATGTTGTTTGTACCGATGTGGACGACTACTACTGGGTCGTCTCCTGTTCGTTCTAGGAGCCTGTCCACGTTTTCAGTGATGTGCTTGACCGAGGCTCCCGGAAGGCAGCACACTGTTGTAGTAAGGGGGTCCAAACTGCGAATTGAACTTGCTGTGTTTCTCAATATGGAGTCCCCAACAATCATGACCTCCCTTCTTTTTGCTGTCTGGTCACCACTGTCAATAGGGTCCTGGATGTTGTTCCTTTCATTCTCTTGTTGTTGGTTCTGCTCATCAAAATTCTGAAGTGACTCAAATCTGTTGGTTGTTTTGATTTCTGGTGGTTGTGTTTGACGAAGTTTCTTTTTTTCCCTGCTTCTGCCTACCTGAACCCAGCTGTTCTGACCTTCTATCTCCCTGGTGGCTTTCAGTCTGTTAGGGGTGATGCAGACTTCCATGAATTGTGGGTGTGCCAGTTCCTCAAGATCCTGTTGCTGTCTCACTTCTTCCAGCTCCATTTCTAGCATACTTACTAGTTTATGCAAATCCTGGATCGCGCGGCACTTTACGCACACTTGGTTTAGCTCCGCTGGGTTTTCTCGGATTTCCCACATCAAGCAGGTGTCACAGATTACTGGCTTGAAGACCATGTTGAGGTTTTTTTTTTTAAGTTTAGTTTCTTCTGCAGCTGTCAGCCTGCTTTCAAACTGCTTCGAAACTGCTCTGTACTTTTCCACGCCTGTACTTCTCCCACTCGCTGTCGCTGGGAAGACTGCCTCGTTTAACTGCGTTGTTCTGCTGTGCTGTTGGCTCCTCCCCTCGCCCGTGTCTCAAAACGGCGCTGAATTTGAATCAGCTGCTCCGAGTTTCAGCTTGTTTGTTATCAGAAAAACACACGCGGCTGTTTGACTTTGAGCTGCTGCTGTGTTTCCCCAATGTCCTCTGTTTTCTGATTAAAGCAATTCAAGATGCAATTTCTCCTTTCTGCTTCGAAACTGCTCTGTACTTTTCCACGCCTGTACTTCTCCCACTCGCTATCGCTTTGCAGTTTTCCATATACTTAACAAAAAACTGACAAAATACTGTACTACTATTATGGCTTCTGGTAGACTTTTGCAATATCATTTTATAGTTTATTTGATTAGATGATGTTAAAGAAAAGATCTAAATTATTTTCATATAGTTAGTTTTTAGTTCGTTTTTTTATTTACTATATTGATGTTCTTTGACATGTCTGTCTTTGCCTTATGATGCTTTAACACAGCATTAAGTATACTTACTATGTTTCACCACAGTAAAGGCATTCAATTACAAATGTGCCAATTAAAAGTGTTTTGTAATTTCTTCAGTATAGCTCTATAGATGTTGAACATAGAATACATTGAGAAATACGTTTCGTCGAAAACGTTTGTCATTGAATTTAAGTTTCTTTAAGTATTTAAAAAATGTACCACTATTGACTGTTTTAAGGGTAGGATTGAACTGAACACCCCGATCACCCAACCATGTCTTTTTCTCTAGAGTGCCCATATCACCGACCGCTGGGCTTTGAATCTGGAGCCGTCACACCAGACCAGATCAGCTGCGCCAGTGAGGATCAGTACACCGGGTGGTATTCCTCTTGGACGTCCAACAAGGCGAGACTCAACGGGCAGGGCTTCGGGTGAGTCTGCCCACTACAGACATCTACCAGCATTACCTTTCCGAACCACATTCTGCAATTCACAGAGTATTAGTCACACTTTTGTGTGGCGTGGTGTGCAGAATGTCACCATGAAGCAGTGGTTTCAGAACAACACAGATTTTGGAAAACCGCATTCCATATTTCCATCATGTTAAAGTTTGCAGTTTGCAAAATGTGGTCAAGAATCTCTCTTCTACCAAATTGTAGGGCACCAATATTGATAAAAAACACATGCTTTGTATTTATATATATATTATATATATAATATGCTATATTAATGATATGTACGCGCGCAAACAAATGCTTTGTATGCTAATACTGTTACAATACAAATGCAGTATTCAAGGTTTATTTTAAATTAAGATACAGAAAACTATATGCATACCAATCATTGTCAGTCTCCAAACACCACACACTTAAGTATTATTTAACCACTGTATTCATTGATTGGCGTTTAGGTACCAAAAGCTATTTGCATGCTGTATTAAGCGCCATAGGCCTTCCGTTTTGCATTATTTTAAGATGTGAACATGCATCAGCTGTTCATTACTTAGCTATTACTAATGTATTTTTAAAACGTGAATTTTCGGTATTATAAATGAGATGGCTTTGGGAAAACATAACATATATCCCCCCCTTCCAAACGTTCTGGGTATCTTGTGTTGTTGTTATAAGTCCCCAGACACACCTTTTCAACATTTGCCACCGCTAACTAAAAAAAAAAAAAGAACGTATACCGTAGCATTGCGAAACTGTGTCAATATGGCATTTCTATGTCCGAGGTTATGGCGAGGTAATGTACATTTAGTTGGAAGTTGTATTTATTTATTTATTTTTTAAATAAATAAAAAACAGACTACCTCTCCTCTGTGTCAAGCAGAGCTTCTGGTTTTCTGTGTTTTCGTCCGACTTTTCGCCTCGCCTTTCCAGATTAATTTCGCAATTAGCACATTTCTCAGTTTTAATTCATAAACCAAAACACATTAAACAGTGTTCAGAGTCATTTTAAAAGGAAAGTAGTTAAACACGACAAAAACACAGAAAAACTGGCGTGCTCAATATATTTTTCAGTACTAACTAGCATTTTGAAGCCTATTGTTTGTCAGATTACATTTTGAAATGAAAACAACAGATTTTGAAGCGTTTTGATAGATAAGGCTAAATCAAAAATAGCTATTTTAGAGGTATAAAACTAACGTAGCCTCATAAAGGTAGGTTTATGGTGCATCTCTACTTACGGTGGCACTGTCATAAGGGAGGCAGTGTCGGATGGGTTTGTTGTTTATCGGATAAGACACCAGATTGTCTAGAAAGTCTGCGCAGTGAAGTTTAGAAATATTTCGAATTTTAGATGCTGATGATGAAATAGTAAAACAATATAACAAGACCTTGTTTTACTCCATGGATATTGTGAAACTGAGCACCACTAAGTTAATGTAAGTTAATGATTTTCATATGTAAATATCTGCTGACGTCTGTATATTTGTTTCATATTGCAAATCTGTTATTATATTTTTGGGTGGTTTTTGTTGTTTATCGGATAAGACACCAGATTGTCTAGAAAGTCTGCGCAGTGAAGTTTAGAAATATTTCGAATTTTAGATGCTGATGATGAAATAGTAAAACAATATAACAAGACCTTGTTTTACTCCATGGATATTGTGAAACTGAGCACCACTAAGTTAATGTAAGTTAATGATTTTCATATGTAAATATCTGCTGACGTCTGTATATTTGTTTCATATTGCAAATCTGTTATTATATTTTTGGGTGGTTTTTCTTGACTTCGATATTATCGATAATGATGTACAATTTTCATGTCGTTGCCCACCCGAAGGATAAATTATGTATATTGATCAATGACACAATTCTACAGCAATAATCCATTGTACAAACACCCAATGTTTAATTGTCATTCACAGCCTGTCATTCCTTATATTGAGAAGAAACTGCTATTTTGTTCCAAACTCACTAGGTGGCGATGCAGGTTAATGTCCCCTCATTTAACGATGGTTTTTCACAGTGGCAGGATAAAGGGGTTTACAGAGCTGGTGAAGTATGCATGTGGTAGGAGAAACAGCCCAAGAAAGGTTTGATTAATGTAATGTAGTGAAATAAAGATGCAAAGACATGAATCATCTCACACTAGCACAACTATAGTCTTGCGTAATAATCAGCTATTGATTCAGCCATCAGGAAATGTTCTTTCTATCAGATGGAAATTATGTCACATGAAAATGATTACTTTCTTTGCATCTTGCACACAAATTCACTACACACACAGGGTTGGCACAGATGCAAAGAAAGTAATAATTTCTGGAGAGCAGACGCTGATACTGATGTGATTCAGCCATCAAAAAATGTATCAAAATGATACCAGATCCACACACATGATTTTAGTTGGAGACCCTTCATATCAGAATGAGTTGTGGTTTGTGGTGTCTGTTCCAGGTGCGCTTGGCTGTCCATGTTCCAGGACAGTAACCAGTGGCTGCAGATTGACCTGAAGGAAGTGAAGGTGATATCAGGCATTATCAGCCAGGGTCGCTGCGACGCTGACGAGTGGATAACCAAGTACAGTGTCCAGTACCGCACTGACGAGAACCTCAACTGGGTCTATTACAAAGATCAGACTGGAAACAACAGGGTGAGTGATAGGACCTGGACACACACACACACACACACACACGGGTTCTACCCTTGATGCACTGCCATTCACTTCAAGGGCGTCAAGTATTCCTATATGAAAAGACACACCCACGTGTTTAGCAGCTTGTGCCTTCACTTGACCCCCTGATGCATGAAGTAACTGAATACGCCATTCCCCTTTACTGTCATTGCTGAGGAAATATTACTTACTATGCAATGCACATTTACCAGTATGTTTGCATCATTTATGTTGTAAAATATTAGACCAACATACACACAAAAGCAAGGATTTACTAAATGATTTCATTCTATTCATAGATTTATTTAAAGAATTAGTTGTAATACAGTGCTTCCTTTATACCACGGAACAGGTTATAAGACAAGAACTATGATTTCCTGTTGCAGCGTTAAAGAAGGGGAGGGCTGGACATCTCTAAAGTTATACAGGATGTTAATATTAATCATCTATAATAATTGTTTTAACACCCTATAGCAATACTACAGTGGCCCTGAAGTGCAAAACACAACTACAAATTGAAAAACACAAATACAAAAGAAAACACACAAATAGAAATCTGTAAAGAATTACACAAAAACCTCATTATAACTTCTTAGTATTTACCTTTCCTGTGGTAACGTAAATATAATTGTTTTTTAGTTTTGTCAGACTTAACAATTGTTGTTTTATCCTTCCAAAAATTTTGATAGTTTTAGCCCTGTTTGGTTTCAATAGGTGTTCTATGGGAACTCTGACAGGACTTCTTCAGTACAGAACCTCCTTCGGCCCCCTGTCGTCTCCCGGTACATCAGGTTGCTGCCGCTGGGCTGGCACACACGCATCGCATTGAGAATGGAGCTGCTGGAGTGCATGAACAAGTGCGTCTGAGCCTGAACCACAGGCCTAGACTACACTTGTGCGAGTTCACCTTCAACAAAGTGGAACACAAAAACAAACAAAAAAATCCTAACAGGCTTCAAACAAGTTTTATAATTGAACATTTCAAACAAGGCCATGTTTGCTTATTCTAAAGGGCTAAATGTGTTATTTGGTACTCATTGGAATACAGCACTCTTCACATACTGCAAATTATACAATTTATTATTATTATTATTATTGTATTTTCAATAGACCCCTCACCCCCAAAAAACATTACAATTGCCTTGTGTTCAAAGACTTTTATTTGTCTTCCACTTTGGTAAGGGAAAGCTAGCAGTTAAAAGATTAAAAGGTGATTATTATGCAAACTATAATTGGTGCAATTGGTTTGGTTTACTGTATTCTGTACTGTAATAGAAGGGCCATCAAATAGCCACTGTTATCCAGTGTGCGTTGCAGTGTTTTTTTCTAATCCTCAGCAAGGCCATGTCTTCAGGTTATCTGATGTTAAGAATGATCCCGTGTACAGTATTTAAAAAAGTCATGATGGTTCAATAAACATTTAACTACTCTTGTACTTGACTTGAACTTAATTTCATTCATTGTAAACCAATGTTTGCATCTTTAAAGGGAACCAACAGAGTTGCTATTAAGATCCAACCACTATTAACTTTGTACTCTTATTAGATTCCGGAAAATACAAATAAAATAAAAATGTCAGGCTGCTTTCACTGTACTGAAGTGTATTCTTCTAGATGACATCATTACAATAATGTTATACTGTTGTAAAGTGGCATGCTTTGACAAATATATACAAGGGTTTAAAGTTGCAGTTTTTACTGTAGTACACCAGGGGGGCACATTTTGTTTTAATAATTGGTAGTCCATGCAGTCTGCATTCCTGTCATTCTTGTACAACTACGACATGTTATTTTACTGTGATACGGAGTTAAAAAATGACTTGGTGTTTTAGTGTATTGTTTTCTTTGTAAACTTAATTTTTGTCATCTCAGTAAGTTATAAGCTATAGGGAGGTTACAAGGAGGTAAGCTGGCTATCTTTGTTGTGTGTGAATCAAGAGAAACTATTTTAGACCTGCAGTGAGAAACAAACTCTATTCAGATTAATAATAATAATAATAATAATAATAATAATAAAAACACTGAATACAGCTGCAACCTTATAGTGCAAAACCTGCGTTTAATAAAGACACGTTTTGCAATGTCCATTCAAAAATACATTGTGCTTAGTAAAAATGAACAATTTCCATGCCAACCACTGGTTAAATAAACATGGTGATTATTATTATTCTATACAGTGACAATATAAATGTACATAACCCAATAAATGAAAACATGCCAGGTACACTGTACAAATAAAGGAAAAGAAAAAAGAAGAAAAAGAAAACCACATGATACACATGGACTTTATAAACACTTTACAAATGTGTTCTGCTTTGTATCAGTTCTGGAACACAAAGTCAGGTTTTGATGAACCAGCAGTGTGGCTGACACATTACATTCAGCGCTACAGAGAAACGGGAGACCTCACAAGCACTTGACTTGGAACACTACAACCTCTGGATTCTCCTGGATCTCTATTTTTTTTGTGTGCATATTCGCAGTTGTGAAAATAAAGTAAGTTAAAAACAATAAGAACAAAACAGTAATTTTTTTAAATATAAAACACACCGTATAATGCGCTTGACTGAGCATTCACAGGTTATATCTTGTCTAAAGTGCACCTCCTGTATGCTACCCTATCACAAACACCATCTTATACTGCAGCAGTCTGCACGTACAGGAACACCTTACTAAGTGAACACCGGCTAAAAGAACACCATTGTGGCGAAACTGAACTTTCCCATTGTAAGCGCTCCGCCTAAAAGAACATGAATTTTGCTTAAAAGAACACCTTTTTGAAACCGATATTCGTTCACAACTGATACAGTAATGTTTTCTAACCTGATAACTCATCAATCATGCAAACTTAAATTCAAATGGTTTATTCAATATTTTCTAAACTGACTTGTCATCATGAGTGTCTGAGGCACACCGATTGGTTTATTCAATCTTTCCAGAACTGCCGTCATTATAATCTTTGCCTCGTTTTGTATTCTGATTTCCACGAGTTCACCTCGTCGCTACAAAATGGCATGTAAACAAACGGCAAAATGCACCGCTGTTTCTCTATCTACAAAAGCTGGAAATTGTTTTCATAATCCATAACTGCTGCTGTATTTTTTTTTTTACGTGTGGTGCTGCGTTAATTTAATTATTATCGTTACTTTATTATTATCGTTTATTAACATACACTTGCCTATTGCTTTTCTTACTTATTCTGTTCATTTCACATGTTGATCCACACGCGTCATGACAAGTAATACATATTTACTTATTTATTTATAAATTCATATTGTGTCTGGTGGCTAACTCCGTCTTAGAGAAGACTTCTGCTATAAAAACACTTTGCTTGCTTCCCGAGGGGTGTTCTCTTAGCCGGAGACTACTGTATATAAAATACTATTACCCAAGTATAATGCATACCAGCATGGTATATAGCACACAAACGGTATGTAACACACTAATATTTGTAAAAGGGTGCACGTTATATTGCAACAAATACGGTAGTGTGCCGAATGAAATGGGATGAGCTCAACAAATACTACAAAAAGGGTGTGACTCAATCCCATTCCATATATGTCAATCAGGTACAATCTAAATTCTTGAAAATAATATTTAATCCACACTTGTAGATTACAACATATTTTTGCAAGACAGGAATCTTATTCCATTTTAACTGTAGTAAAGGATAAAGTTTCAAAATAATAATGAAAAACAAACACCCTTAAGACAACAACAGAAATCAAAAATAAAAAAAAAAAAAAAAAATTAAGAATGGGACTTACACTAATGGCCTCAATTGTGATCCATGGGGGAGGGAGGTTTGGAATAAAATGGTTTACCTTGTGAAAAAGTAAAAGTACTTTGATGGCTTGTATCACAGACCCTGATCAGAACAAAACTTACCTAAAATAAGACCTTCCCTTAAAGTAACATTATGCAGACCAAGATTAATACTAACCAAACGAAACCAGCAGGCAGACCTGGGGTCAATTCTAATTCTAATTGCAATTACAGCACAATCGTTTGCTGAAATTGCAATTACAGTTACAATGCTATTTTGTTCAATTACAATTCGATACAATTATGCTGCAGTAGTTTGAATTATAATTACACTAAAAAGTAACACAAATAGCTCTAGACATGAACATGTTTACTCTGTTTATTCTACCAAGCAGTTATCACAGGTGCAAATACAGAAACATACTATATAATATTTTCTCAAACGAATGGGTCATTAAAAGTGGTTTAAAATACAAGAAGAATGTTCGCTCAATGTAAAACACAACATGGAACTGAGAATGATTAAGTTTGTAAAGGTATGTAATTGATCGATTATAAGGTAATGACAATTAGAATTACAAATGCAATTCCGCAGGTGTGCCAAGGTTCAACTCCAATTACATTCTAATTGCAATGAATCACAAATTACACAATTATAATGTAATTGACCGCAGGTCTGCCAGCAGGGAGTTATTTAAACCAGCAAGTCTATAATAGACTTTAAAAACTAAGGAGTTTTGTGAACAGGGCCTTCTAAAAAAATCTAAATGTGTAAAGAATGAATTATCCCACATGCAGGTCAGATTCTTAAGCTGTGTTTTCAATGCCCTAGGTCCTGTTTTGCAGACCATTTAAACAAGCACACTGCTCCCTGCTGTTTGTGAGTGTTTCACAAGGATCGCTAACCCCTTAAGGACTATGCCAAGCTCTCTTTTAAGTTGTCCCCATACAGTGTCATTTCCTAACCATTCCTGACCACCACGCCATTTGAAATCCCAACAATTCTGTAACATTTTTACATAACCACTTTACATAGTTCCAGTTATCTTTAACATATTTGTGTCTATAATACATTTTTGGAAATTCTATCAATAAAATGTGGCTGAGCTGTTAAAAAGATAGCGTCCGTAGTTTTTGAGGTTCCCAGCTAGGAGAAAGGCATTATTTTTGTCCATTTAAAATGTAACATTTTTGGATAGTGTTAAATGTGATTTGCCCTGCTCTTTTCAGATACCACGTCACATGGCAATGCATTCTAAACAAAAAACAAAAAAATTAAAAACAAAAAAAAAAATGCTTCTTACTACTTTTTCAATCTTAGAAAGCAGCAACTGTAAGAAGATTGACATTTGAGACAACTTTACATAAGCCATCAAAGTACCTAGACTTGTTATAAAGAAGAAGGCAACCCCTTTTATTTACTAATGACAAGGCTCTGTATGTCACAGCAAGTTAAAAAGCCAACAATCAGCTCATTAGCTTATTCTAATATATGATGCAGCTGTAAAAAAAAATAAAAATAAATAAGAAACCTTTAGTTAACTTTTTGGCTATCCCTGAAAACTATTGTGAAAAAAAAAAAAAAAAAAAATCTGTTTTCATTTATGATTCTTTCTGGCACACGAACACACACACAAAACACATTTTTAGAATGTTTTAAATCAAAGTGTCTTGAAAGAAAATGGATAGCAGTCACCCTTTTTTGTTTTTTGGAGCTTTCACTAAAGTTTGTCTATAAAGTTTTATAAATACTTACCAAAGAAATGATCACACATTGGTATTAATATAATACACTATGTTGTTCAATGTAACAATTAGAAAAGACATGAACCTCTGTAAAATATAACAGCCGATATATATATATATATATATATATATATATATATATATATATATATATATATATATATATATACACACACACACACACAGTTAACACATGTGGCAAACACAGTTTGTGTCATACATTACAAAAGTATGTGTCCACTGTACAGATCAGGCAGTGTCTAGTCGTCATTGATTTAATATATCATATATATATATATATATATATATATATATATATATATATATATATATATATATATATATATATATATATATATATCATATCACTTAATACAAAGAGAAGATAAATAAAGTTGCTATTCTGACTCTATAAAGCCTGTATTTAAAGTGCATCTTCAAGGAAACTGGTAAAGACTTTACTGAACTATATTTGTTTTTTATAAAATACAGTTCGACCAGTTATCACTTGTTATTGGAACCAAAGCACTGATAGTGGTTGTTTTCTGTCACAGACTGCTGAGTAAAGATGGGTCACACATGATTTAAACAAACTACGTATAAACTTTGGGGGGAATTAGCTGTAAAATGCACAGCTACTAGTCTTTATAAAACAGAAATGTTTAATGTCCTTTCAAGCAAATGTACTGTTGAACCATTAAGATACGTCTATAACATGGTATTAAAACATCACAATATCTGATTACACAATACTAGTGGAAAGCTTTGTGATGTGAAAATTAATTATCAAGCTTATTAAAATACCTTAATTACATCCTTTATATAACACTACTGCTATAGCCTGTTCATATTAACAAGCGTACAGTGCTATTCATAACTTTCTTTTCAACACATTTCAAAGTGTATTAGTTATTATAACTGATCATTAATGTACAAGGTTAACAATGCATGGTACAGATCTGATCTTGTTAATATTGTATATAATCTTTCCCACCTTGACTAATTGCTTGTTGCTAAGCAATCGCTTATGACGTCTTCACAACCTATTAATAATCCGCTGTACCAGAAAATGACACAGTATGCTGGGAACAGTGTGACCTTGGTGGTCCAGCAAGCCACAAAAATACGTTTTGCTTAAGGCAAGGCTGCACTATTAGGTTGTGTGTGCCTAAGCATTCAGAGACCCCCTGCTTATCAGGTCCTGCTCTGTGTAATGCTGTGAAGTACTATAGTAAATAGATTAGCTTATTCAATTCTTTGTCTGCGTAAATAAATTGGGGTTGGTGATCTAAATAGTGGTACATCTTAAAAAACTGTTTCAATCCTGCTGGTGTTTCAACAAGGATGAAGCATCACTAAACACAAGTATAATGAGGTCAGCAACAGAGCAGGTTTCTACATTTTGGGTGGATTTAAGATCTGCCGGTCTTTCAAATCATTATAATAGACCTTCTTTGATCACCAACTGCTAGTCTACTTAGCCCCCCTCCTAATAAAAGACCTATGAAATAAATGCAATAGTTTATAACTGCAGTTATTAGCACCCACCAGAATGTAGGCCTGCTTCTGTGACAGAAAACAGGCCTCCAAGTCACTGTGTTAAGGTTATAAAAAAGCATGGCATACTTTATATTGTCACTACAATACTTGTTCTGAAAACCTAGGTTAATATTTAGAATAAACACGCCTGACGAAATATATAACTTGTTACTGGGTTGTTTTTTTTTTTTTTGTGTATATAAACTGAAGCTGTTGCACTCTTTTATCCACTACATTTTAAAATTGCCTTATTTTTATAATTATTGTTATTATTTTAAACCGTAACCTATTTATAATATAACAAGAAAGTAATAATTAGAACATCATATATAATATTACAAAGTCTATCAAATATGGAAGCTTAAAAAAATTAAGACATACATATAGATATTCACCCTTGAGGAAAGGGTGCACCTGCTTCAGAAGCCTGACTTTAGTTTCACCTCCTAATCAACAAACACAACATTAATGGGACAGGGCTAGAAAGATTCACTCGCCCTGCACAGAGTCCTGTTTTGCTTAAAACAACCTGATTTGATTTGTCACTTCAATTATACACTGCCAGCAGTCTCAGCAACCAGACTATCTCTTAATCTGCTCTGGACTAATCAAGACTAATTACAGGAGTTATACAACCAGTAATAAGTCTCGCCTGAGAGTCTGTAAACCTTTAAGTGATGAACCTGTAGGAAGAGAACCATTTACTTTATCAGTTCAGAGCAGATTTTAGCATCGCCCTGATTGATTGGACTGCTGTCCACTCACACACCTCTAAACTTGGTAGTTCTATAAAAACAAGACTGGGCACAGAGTGGTTTTGCACAGTGAATGTGTCTAGCCCTGAAAGGGGGGGGGGGTTATACTACAGGGCTGTTTCCTTCAGGTCATTGAGGTTTGGCATCCGGGAACGAGATGATCGGCTAAAGCTGTGCCCATTCTGGCTGCTTTGCGGAGGCATTTGTTCAGGATAGGGGGTCCCATCGCCGCTTTTGCGGTTCACAGCCGGCACATGCCAGCCGGGCTCCATCTGTCCTGGCAGCTGGAAGGTCTGCCTGCTCTTGGATTGTGAGGAGCTACTGCTGGGGTGCCCACGGCCCTCACTAAAACCCCCTTTAGAAGGCTGGTTTGGAAGGGGCTGGAAGCGCATTTCAGAGGGGACCGAGTGGTTGGTGGAGGAAGAAAGGTGGAGAAGCTTTCGGAGGGACCTCAATGGCTGGCTCTAAAAGGGAACAAAGAAAGGAAAAGAAAGAGAACGATCAAACTCAGGAACCTACAAAGGGATGGAGTAATATCTTCTACAAGGAGGTTGTTTCTTTCTTTCTTTCTTTTTCTTTCTTTCTTTCAGTCTTTTAGTCTACTATTTTCTCAAATTCATTAGATGTGTTAACACTAGAAGGACCGGAGATATACTCATACCTAGAATGCCTGCAGCAGTCTTTCTGACGGCTGTATTCAAAACATTGTCAATAGTATAACGAAAGGAGAAACAGCTGGATGTAATTAGTTTTTTTAATTTTTTTATTGAGTACGTAACATAAACATCTGAACATATATATGAACATTTATTTTACAAATCAAAACAAGAAAATGTAAATAAATAAATATCTGAACAGACATCGGTTTACAACATACACATTTATAAAACTGAAACAATAGCAGTATATTTTTAGCTTTTCAACAGCAATCAGTTTATTATCAGATGCTCAAAAGCAACTGAACAATGTAGATAAATAAACTTAGAAACATTTTACAGAAGGTATTCCTTTGCCTTGAGTCTAAGGCTGTTCAAAATCAATACCGATAATGCGCTTTTCAACGCCACCTTTCTGCACAGGGCACAGCTGCCCAGAGTTTTATTTTTATTACACTTGCCAACCTGGCATTGCCATCTCTTGCGGCTCTCACTGGGGTTTCCAGCTTCAGCTGTGGGTACATGCTTGGGAGTCTCCCTCTGTTCCAAACGCTTCTTGCGAAGTTCCTGTCCTAACTGTAAAATATATTCTCTCCTTGGTAAATTCTTCTCTGTGCATTCTTTGTAAAGTACCCAGGAGTTGATGGCTGCTAGGTCCAATGCGTTGTAAAACTCCACGGTCTCTGGTATTTATTTTCACTAGTCCCGATGCTAATTGACTTACCAAAACAGCACAGCTGACAAGCAGGCGCCAACCTTTGAAAAGGCTGATTGAAAAACAATAGACTGTCAGTCATTCACTCGGGCAGAGAGTAGAGACTAATCTAATTACAGCTAAACGCATTGCGGACTAGTAAATAAAAATAATAAAAGTAGAATACCATTCTGTATAATCACAATGCAACTGTTTTCTGTATGGCCGTCATTGTGACTGCTCCCAGGGCTTTTAGGTATATATAATATATATATATATATATATATATATATATATATATATATATATATATATATATATGTAATATAGCTCCTTTATTTCTGCACTCCCGCGTTTCATGCTTTGTGATAAT
The DNA here is from genome assembly GCF_017654505.1 of Polyodon spathula. Classification (NCBI taxonomy): domain Eukaryota; kingdom Metazoa; phylum Chordata; class Actinopteri; order Acipenseriformes; family Polyodontidae; genus Polyodon; species Polyodon spathula. Next base: position 29,540,266 of record NC_054542.1, read on the forward strand.
ATTCAATAAATACGGACAGAAAGGTACATGAACGCACAGCCCCATATGTGTTACACGACTGGAGAAAATTACATTTAAAACCGCCAAAATGACTCCTGTGGGGCTTCTAGTGTTAAAGAGGGTCTTGATATGAAATTAACACATTATCAAATGGGTGAACGATTACCTGAGAATGGACTTCTGTCATCTTATCAGGATGCCAGTCCCTGTCTCTGTCCCTCTCCCTGTCTCGGTCCCGGTCCCGATCCCTGCTTCTGTGTCTGCTGCTTTGATGATTAGATCGGATGGCCTTCTGTATTGCCAGATGATCTTGCCCATCGCTGCCGGGTACCTGGGGTGGAGGACAGAGTGACAACACAAACCTATGTTGCTTTCAGTAGGGGCTACAGTGAAATTGCAATAACACTTTATGCAAAAGCAATTTATTCCAAAACCTGTTCAGACAACCCAGTTTTGTGGAACGGTCCCATACTGGAATTGGTGGGTCACTAAAAAATTTGCGAACCAGGAGCAATGGCAGCCAGTAGGTGTGGAACTGGAAATACACTGGGACTTGAACAAGTGAAAATGGTGACATGCATTTTACAGTAGCTGCATGAATAAATTGTTCAGTATATTTACAGTATATTCACACAAGAACTGGATCTACTGTCCCATCATTAGAGGTTAGACAAAAGCAAAGTTCAAAGATGTATTGCCACTGACGCATCAGGAGGTGTCTTTTCAACGCATTCAGACAAACTTTCCAGCTGTTGCATTACAGCTGACTTTCTGATCAAACATACTGTATGTTGTATAATAGATTGAATCTCAATTACTCAAATCAAATTAATGTCCTTAGGCACTCTCCAACGGTTGTAAAGACTATGGACTCTATTGTGACAATGTGTAGTTACAGCAAAGGAGGACAGAAACACTAAAGGTTCCTGCATTTTAACCAGTTTAACAAATTGCATTTATAGTGAGTGTAACTGCAGAAATTGATACAAAAACACATTTAAAAGAAATGGCAGAAATCCCCACCATTTGTTGTCTCCCACCAGACTGGATGTCTAAAAAGGTTTTGGATCATTCTTTGTAATACTGTGCAATTGTAGCTTGCAAGCACCAGTCTTGGCACACATGATCAAGATACCATGCATTGCTTGTCTCATTTCGCATCTGCATACCATACCCCTTGACATGCAGTTAGTTGAGAAGCTGTAAAGGGGGAAAAAAACATTATCAAGCATACCAGGAAGCCCCCAATTCAGTTGTTATTTCACATTCCATGTTGTTCAGAAAGCTACATTAGGAGACCGTGAACCAGTTTCATAAAACAGTAAAGCATATGTTATTCTAGCCTTCTAGCTTTATTCTAGCTTTTGGTGTAATAAAAACTGATATAACCGAGGTAGTCTAAAAAAAAGCTATTTTACCAGGGAGAGAAATAATGAAGAGAAGTAGGTATTTGTGAAAAAAACCCACTAGATATTAACATGATATACTGTAGCTTTCAGCCAAGTTCAGCCAAACACGTGTCAGCACTGTAGAATATAATGCCTTCATAAGCCTGAGCGATCTCTTGTAAAAGTAATTCACCATGACCTTGGTACCCTCAAGGACTTGTCATATGGACTGGCCATGCCAAAATTAATCAAAATATAACTAAAAAATGAAATGAAGGATGGAACACTGACTCTAAAAAATGAAAAAAGATATCACACTTTATGTAACTATAAGAGACAACATTGGCTATATACTGTTTAAAACTTTTTTTTTTTAATCAAATACAGTTCAAGTCAAGACTATTATCCTGTTACTAGTCTACTAGTTTATATCCTGTGGCATCCTGCTTTCTACTAGTTTTACAGTTGGGTGTGAATGTGGCAGAAAAATGCAAATCACCTTACAGACAGCTACAGCTAAGTTAGTGGCTGAGTTGGGATTTCAACCAAGCAGCTCATATTGTAGCTATTTATCTAGCTGCACTAACGTCACTACCAATCTGCCTGTTTATAAAAAGAAGGAACCAGCCAATTTATTCCCAGCTGGCAAAGAGGTAAGGTACATCATATCATTTACTCCAGCCAAGACCCTCTCTAATGTACACCACACTAAACACAGTAACAGTAAGGGACTGCTGTTTTGTTTTACAATGACATCCGAATGGGAATCCCTTGGAAATGACATCTGGTCTCAGCGGAATGCATACTGCAAAATAACCCCCAAAAAACCAAACAACAACAAAAAAAAAAAACAGAAAGTAAAAGTGATAGAGAGATACACATATAAGAGATTCAGACCACAAAATGTCTTTGTTGACATACAAGGTTTGTAAGTTTGTACTTTAAACCTAAACACCCAAGCGCAGACCCTCAAATCAACTATATTAAATCAATTTTATAGATCTGGCCACGGTTTCCTAAAGCAAATAAAAATAAATAAAATAAAATAAAATAATAATTAGCATGCACTGGCAATCAAAAAGTAAGTGTTACTGGAGTGTTAGGATGCACTATTTAAATAAAATACCATCGGCGAAGTGACTACAGGAAGAGCTTTCATGGAAGAGCTATGCTTTATACTATTCTTTGAATTAAAAAGAGGGAATAGGCATTTCTTGATGTCTGGATTCTTTCCATCGTTGTTTTCTGTCTGCAATATAAGATGCAAAATACTCTAGTGGGGCAGAACATGACTACATTGCACATTCCTATTTACTGCATCTACAAGATGCGAAGCACATACACCCTTCCAAAGTAAGACACGGGCAAACTAAATCACATTTCATACACATTAAAAATCATTTTAAGGAATGAAGATGTGGAGAATTGTAGACTTTGTATAAAATACAGGGCTCTTCATCAAAACGATCTTTTATACCTCTCCTGTTTCCGGCAACACAGTCATTATAAGCTAGCTCCAGACCACAGAGCTAAACAATGAGCGGCAATTGTAATTGACATATTTAAGAGGGTTGCTACTACAAGCCAGTAGTGAAAATATCAACAAAGCCTGAATTAGAAGCTGCAGGTTTTAAAGGGAAGAGACAAGATACTGTGGTGCATTGAAGGGTAACCTAGAACGATGTACAGTAGCGAACAGAACACAAGGAAATATATAATATACGGCATTTATTAGTTACAGCGGTTTTAAAGGAACAAATGTACATGCTATCAGAAACAGAGACTCCTGATGAAGTGGACAGAATGGATGGAGGCAAAAGGGTAAAGCAAACTGCCATTGGAAAAAGTTCAAATCAATGGTATTTTGCTTCAAAATTACTGTAACTGATTATTTGAATGACTTGACCTTTGAGGGCATCAATATCATACAGTACTGTGCATTTGCCTTGTATAATTCTAAATCATCAACACAAAAGTGATGACTTCAGTGTGGTAACAGTTAAAACATATATATCAAATTCAATATAAATGGAACTACTGTTGAGAATGCTGGATACAATTCTAAAACAGTCTTGCTTTCCTGCTCTGATTATGCCAAGTCAAATATTAACTATTTAAGAGTCAAAAACTGCTTTTTATTCAAAATAAAATATACAGCAGATCTACAACATGTAGGTATTATTCTTGTTGACTGCTTTCTCGTGTAGCTGGGATTCCCTAAGAGTAGTGCTAACCAAAGCAGCATTCTACTGTAATGACAGGTACTTCTGACAGGACATATTAAAAGCAGTGTCTCCTTAATGCCATTTCCTTCTAGTCAAAACTTGTCAAATACCGTTTGTGATTTCTTCTTTTTCTTTTTTATTGCTTTGAAGAATCCCTGTTTTTCTTTCTCCTTTAGTGGCTCTGCAGGACTGATGGTAATATTCTCTGAGTTTTTCCTGAAACGAGAAATACAAAAATACAGTGCAAGCTTTTGTTCGCGTTAAGCTGCTGGAAGTCACGCATTTAAAGTGATCAGCTTGGCTGGGTGAATGGACAATAGCATATACAGAATATTGCCCCATGGCTGCTAGTTTGAATTGTCGGCACAGATCAAGTCATTTTTTATCTGACTGCTGAACACAACTGGCAATAATTGGCTTCTTTGGAGGTAGGACTGGATGGGCATCAATGACCTAGACATTAGGGAATTAAAGAGTAGTGAGGGTTGTGAACATTTTACAGTAGAATAAAGCAACACCTCTTCAGAACTGTATCCAGCATACAATTCTAGAAATGTTTAAATAACAATAAGCACACATCTTGAAAAGAGTTTTGAAACAGACTAAGTGTAGTCAGGACGTTAGTAATGAAAAGAAACATTCCAGGTACGTTATTTAAACAATTGTAGCAACACGTGGGGTAATGCTTTCGGAACCCCGCTGCCTACTCTTTGAACACGAGATGTGGATGCCTACCAGTACATTTTTCCATATTTTCCTAAGCTTTGATGACTCCGAGCTGTCCCTACATTATTCAGATAACACAACTACCATAGGCACTGGTCTAAATATCAGATTGATTTTTTAAAAAGTTGTAACTTACTGCTGCTTATCAATTTGTACTCTGAATCGACCCTTAAAGCCTGCAAATGCTAGCGTGCATTCTGTGCGGAATGTTTCAGAACGCAAGGGGACCATGCTTTTTATTATTATGAACATAACTTTTGAATTTGATTCCTTAATTTCCAATAACAGCTCTGCAGTGCCCTGCAGTAGTTCAGTCAATGAATTATAAATGTAATGCACTGTAGTCGATCTCCTTGTCTGCATTTTTACTGCTATCTACCATGTCATCAGTAAAATGTGTTAATTTATTTGGATTGTTAAATATTCACTGCTAAGTTGCAGACACACTCCTTACTCAGTAATGCCTCATTTCCACTGCGGGCCGGGGCTGGTGCTGGATGGCCGTGACAATCCCAGGCCAACAGAAACAGGTTTCTGTGTTTTCCCTAACGTTGCCAAATTCGGAAGCTTTTGTCCTGCATCATCAGGTCACTGGGGGATTGTGGGAATGTATTGTGCTGTGTTTTAAAGAAACCTGCAGTAGTAGAAGCTCAGAAAAAAACCTGCCCAAGCCATGGATGCTGCAATTTAAAAAAGTTTCACAGCTATTTTTATTTCCGTGCTATACATGATTGTAAACAGCATTCTCAAGACCCAATTTTCGGATTGAAAGTGAATCTGACAGCTCTGTATTGGAAAACAGCGATGGTGACTTAATACCCTGCTGCAAAGCCTGTGTGGTAAGTTTATTATTTTATTTATTTTGGTTTGTGTTGGTGTGTTCGCTTTAACATTTGAAATCTACAAAATGAATGCTGCTAAATGTAAAACAGTAATGCAGTATTAACAAATGTCATAACCGACTTCTTATACAAGCACACTCCTCCCTGCTAAGTGATGACGTAGTTTCTTTGTCAGCAGTCTGGCCACATCAGGTACAATAAAGCAAAGCAGGTCAGGAAAACCGGATGCGGCCAGCCAGGGCTGTAATGTAAACAAGACATAAGACTCACCATGGATCAAAGGCAGTTTGTCTCTTTGAGTGGTTAGATACTAGGTTGCTTTCTGCTGGGACTGCAGAAGCCTTGCTCTGAATTGAGTTGTCATGGAATGTTCCCTCTGGCCTGGGTGATGGAACTGAAAGAGAAAGCTCACAGCTGCCTTTTTAATATGCTAATCAACAGCTGGTTCTCTCATTAATGTGCCAATTCAGCAGCGTATCACAACTAGTAAGTCTTCTTCTTCTTAGGTTTAGCATGAAGTTAACACAAGCTCCTCAAAAATAGTACACCTCTGCGACACGTGTAAGGAACTGTACACACACTCTTACACATTAACACAGGCTCAGGAAGCTTCATTATGGAAGGATGTTGTGACTGTGGCCACTGTAACTCATCACAATATTTCTGTCCATTTCTTATCACAATATATTGCACACACTGTGGGCTCGAACCATTATGACCCATCTGCAACTAGAGCTGTGCTTTTTGCTGGTTGCACAGACACCCACTTATGTAAGTCTAGTGGATCTCACGGTCCATCAAGTGAGCACATAAATGTACATGCTTTGAAGATTTTCTAATTTTACCAATCCTTATATAGATGCCCTAATGTCTTTAAGGATACTATGGAAAAATAAGGGGGCAATAAGATCACAGGTAAATATAGTTTAAAGGAAACAGTATTGATTACAATAGGCTGCAATGCCATCTGAACGAGTATACCTCTGTAAAAGCTCCCTACTCTTCTGGGAATGGAGTCCGTATACATCATCCTGTTTTCCTTTGAGGACGCCCCATCTTCTGGGTATGGCTCATGGTATACTCCCCCCTATATAACAAGACAAAGGTTATTAAAGCACAGTGGGGTCTACCACAAATACAGGCTGATGGATTTCTCATATTGTCATTGTAGAACTTCTATTTCTGACTATCTGAACCCAAGATGCTTTTTAATCAAATACAAAAAACATATTAACCGAGGGAATGTAAAAAAAAAATCATGGTTGCGGTTTCACAACTAGCAAATAAACCCAGCTTCTCCACACTTACTAATGTTACACATACATTCTATTTAGCTTTCTTGAGTTTTGAAGACACTTTTAGGTAACTGTTTTAAGAAATGCTCCAGAAAATGTTAAATGTTATTTCCACATGGTGTTTTTCACCGATAATCATTAGTTCAAGGGTTTTTTTCTTTATTTTTTATTGCATGTATTCAGACTGCAGTATATTATTAATATTTCAGCTATTCCTGTGATGCACTGTCTAATATTGTTTAGCCATTGACAATTTCAATAGAGAGCAAGCAAGTTGTGTGATGTCTTTTAAATATTTACTGGCTTCTATGTAAAAAACAACCAACAAAAAAACCACAAGTATCAGTCCTATAGATAACCCAATCACTTACCCAAGACACCATGCTAAATAAATTCAGTGTCATCATCAACATCAGCCTGTTAGAATAAATTAATATTATGATCTTGACAGGATTTGATGTGAAACCCTACTGGAAGTCCTTATTAATATTATATAATCAGTTACAGTATGCACTTGAACTGCATGTGTAATTCATGCATCAGTTCTGCTTACACTCACATGTATTTAAGATCAGTGGTACTCGCATGTTTTTTCTGGAAGACTGTATTTGGTAAGGTTGTCAATTTGAGGCAGCTACCTACTTCCTATATCCCAAACTGTACTCTGCAATTTAAACTTAATTGAGCTCTCAAGCCCTCTTATGCACTCCCAGGTTCACTTGTTTGGTAAGAGAGTACAACTGATCAAAATCAAAAAGAGATTTTTTTTTTTCTTGTTTAATTTTTTGTGTTATAGACAAGAGAACAATGCTGCTTTGTGATAGACTCCTGGGAAACAACAACACTAACAAGATAATTTGACACGTCCCCTAGTGCTACATTTAAAGTGCTTCGGACCTCAGCTTTTTGCCGCTGTGAGTGAAATGAAGCTGTGTTGTCCCGTGAAGAATCTTTAATCGGGGGTCGCGAGACGTTCCCTTCTGTTGGGGACTGGTCACTCTGTTGATAAAATGGACACAATGCATTTCAATGAAAGCAATATGTTCTACACAGTGGTACAAATGCTTTAAAAATATATTGATAGGGTTCAGATACTGTACTTGGAACAGGGCCTTTGTCAATTTTGCTAAGAATATAATCCAGTGCAATACGTATATAAAAAAATAAATAAAAAAAAACTAGAATAGTATTCCTACAGTTTCTCAGTAATGTTTTTAAGGTTGATGTTTTGTTTTTCAATGCCCCTTGGAATCTTATCTCAAAGCAGGTATAACACATAGGCTATATTTGTTTTTGTAAATCTTCCAATGCATCCTTCATAAAGACATGTCCCTTCCCGTAACTCACACTCACCTGGTTTAACTGGGTTAGAGTTTCTATGATTCTTACTTAAGTACTTGCTTAAAACATCTATTATATAAACATGCAGTAATACTAAAAGAAATGTATACAATTATTTGACAAATGTTTAGTCTTCAAGTCATTCTCTTCAATTTTACATTTGCTTTTAGTATTCAAACACGCTTTATCATTTTTTGGAGAGTATACTGTGCATTCTATAGGCACCAGAATTCACAAATAGACACAGTATGTTGAGGCACAAAGTCCCTTTGGGTGCTGTGGCTGATCTAGATGAAATTTGGTAAACATAGAACAAGCCATGGCAAACTCAATAAAAAATGCCCATAGGGAGCGCTTTTGATGTCGAACTTTGCATATCACATGGTTAATTAACTAGAAAAGACAAAATGTAAACACAGAAAAGACAGCAAACAGAAAATGTCTGCTAAGCAGTCACAACAAATGTTCAACATGACCACCTTCTATTTCAACAACAGTGTACATACCCCAAGCAATTCCAGGCCAGTCCTGGACAATAGTGATTACTTCCAACAGTGATTCATTCCATCTAGCTTTCAAAAACCTAACCTCAGTAGGTGCAAGTTCATTTACATTTGAACTTTAATACAAACTTTTGTCACCTGGGCCTTCCGGACAATACATAACTTTAAGAGTTTTGGTTAGTTTTAATAAATCTATACAAATATTTGTGCTTGCAATATGGAAAACATCAGGTGTGCAACTTCTAACAGAGCAGGCTCAGCTCCTGCTTCTATTTACCACGTTACCAGTGTTACCCCCTGCTACACTCAAGAGGAAGTATAGTGTCATAGCTATGTTTCTTCAATCAGGGATTTCTTCTGGGGCTTGGCAGCCCATTGAACTGAAAGTCCACCTGGGACTGAACCAACTTCATATAACAGGAACCCAAGCTGACTGAGTCACGTAATAAAAGACTTCCCCTAAGCCAGTAAACCTTCCTGTTGCCAATGGTCAGTTTAAGGCTTAGCAGGCCTTCTATTATTTGAAGAGGAAAATGAGAAAAGCTTATCTGGTGAAAGCTTAAATGGGAATATATCTATATCTATATCTATATCTATATCTATATATATATATATATCTATATATATCTATATATATATATATATATATATATATATATATATATATATATATATATATATATATATATATATATATAAATGACTTAATTTTGTGTTTAAAAAAAGAGTCAGATTTGAGACTTGCTCTGGCAGCAAAGTAGAATTTTTTCCTGTTTAGATATTTATAAAATGTTTACTTCTATTATTCATTAAAAGTCACAATGAATATACTACAGAATTTCTTTTCAGTATGAATTAGATTAATTAAACCAACAAAACAAATAACCAGCTGACCAAACACTGGTGTTGCCAACATCCCCACTAAAACTGGAATTAAAAACAGAAACAAATCAAATTTAATATCTGAATAACTGAGTTTTACAATAAAGACCTCCCATTGCAGTATTCTCAATTTAGGTTGTTGCAAATAAGAAGCTGATCCAGTTAAACCACCTGTTTCTGGGGTTATTAATTACTTGGCACTGGATTGCAAGGGAGAAGGGGATGATGAAATTCTAAGCTGTGATCAGACTAACCCTGCTCTTGTCATCAGTGCAGTCCTCCCGCGAGGACCCCAAAGACTGCATGTTTAGTGTCCTGTGCTGCAGCTGTGGGGAGAGAAGCTGCAGGCTGCTGGCTCGGGACGGCATTCCCTGGACGACTGTGAGGCCTGTGTCATTGCCCTGACCCCGGGGCCGCTCCCGCCGCACATACATGGAGTGCCGGTGTGGCCGCTGCTGGGAGGAGAAGGGGCTAGTGTAGCCCAGGCCATAGGGGAAGGACTCATGGGGGGCCGAAAGAGAGTGAGAATGCCCTCCACTGCCACCTATGTGGTCAGGCGACTTGACTTCCTCCAGGTTCTTTGCATGCCGAGTGGATGGTCGCCGGGAGTCCAAAGTACCGCTCTCCATTCGGTTGCTCCTCATGGATGGGCTGACTGCTGACCGGTTGTCGCTGTGCCGGGGCGCTGATGGGCTGCTGGGAGAGTTGAGGTCCATGCAGCTAGAGGGGAAGTAGCGCGAGCTGGGGTCCTCCAGGTGCATCCGGGCTTCACTGAGGTTCCCCACTGACTTGGAGTCTGTGAGGGCCCCGTGGCTCTTTGAGAGGGTCAGGTAGGAGGGCATGTTCTTTGAAGGAGGAGGCATAGAACCGTGCATGGGCTCCATGTAGCTGTGGCGGTTGTGCTTCTCCCCTGACTGGAAGGTTCCAGTCTTGCCCTCTTTTAATGAATGTCGGTTCTGCTTGGAGCGGGAGCTGGACTTTAGGTACTTGGTGCCAGGGCCGGGGCCGGGGCCGTCAGGGGCTTTTGGGCCAATATTAAAATCAAACTCTGTCTTGCCCTTGGCATCCTTGGGGCTAAGGAGGTGAGGCAAGTTGTTGTTGGCCAGGTCCTTGTTACTGGAGATGGAGCGGTTGAGGGAATGCTGCTGGTAGTTCTTGGGGTGCAGTGTGGGGCTGATAGCGGCAGTGGGGGGCAGGTTCCCGTTGAGATAGATGTCGTTGGTTTGGTGGAGGTCCTCACTCCGTGGTAGGCTATGTGTATCTTTGCTGTTCGATCGGTGGTGTGCCTGCGAGACCCCGCTTTTGCCTCCATGGTTTCTGTGAATCAAAAACATTAAAACGTAAAAAATGAGCACTTGCCAGTTTATTAAAGGTGAGACTTATCTTTTAAATGGAATGGTAGTTCTGTTATAAGTCTGGGGGACTTATAAGGTTAATTACTATATGTGGCAAACCATGGAAAGACATCTCTTAAGACCCATACTGTAAGAAGATATCTGTTCACCTGTTTGAGGAGGCGTTGTTCTCCCCGTGATAGGTCTTCTTCTTGGAGGAGCGTGCAGGTGATGAACTTCCAGTGCGATCCAAAAGACGCTGGGTTTGGAAGGCAACGTGGTTCAAGCACTGTTCTGTCAAGTATCTCTCTGATGGATTTAGCTTCAGCAAGTTCTTTAAGAGGAAAGAACACACAGTCACAAATGTTATCTGCACAACGCTCAGTAATACAGAATGTTGATTCGAGAGTGTTACAGTATAAAATTCACACGCTAACATGGAACAAAGATCAGTGAGTTTTAGGACAGTGGGCTTTATACAAGAATGAAAACACCCAAACACACAATTCAAGCTCTCTTACTGTAAGATGTTTGTATTTCATTTTGCACCAAAGTTATTTTTTTATCCTTTCAAAAAATGTAACTACAGACTGATGAAAATGCTGAAAATATACCCCAATTAGTGCTGCTGCCCTAGGAGCTGAAAATGTTTGGTTCAGTACCTTTACTTTAATATAAGTAACATCTTAAACTGATTAACCAAATACATGTGGCAATACATGCTACCTATAATTTTATTTATCAATTCAGTGCTTCTGAACAGTGGCAGAGACGATGTACTGGTTTTAGGAGTGGCAGAATGTACTGTAATCGGTTTGAGGGAACGCATGGGCATGTATTTAAGTTTCATATATGGGTAAAAAAGTTGCCAAAGCTCTACTGCAGTCAACATATATGTCTGCAATACAAATTAAAACAAATGTTATTCAAAACGGTCAAAAAGGATCAAGGTAGATCACAGGTCTGATTCTCTGAAGCAGAAAATGAATAAAGAAAGTTTAAGTAAATGTGGCAAAGTGGTTGATTGTGTAAAGGTACAGGAGTGATGCAGTGTGCAATAAACAAACAAGGAGAGTTATAATCCAGTTGGAAAGGTATTTAATTGTATTCAGGTCTGGCGACCAAACAACAAGACCCCGGCAATACACAACGTGTACTGCACGGCATAAATAATAATGGGTTGCGGTTCCAAATAATAAACACAAATATCCTCCCCACAATAACACCAGCACGGTCACCAGTCCTGGGTGCCTGCAGTAGTGCTCGCGGTGGGTGATAGTTTATTAGTGAAAATCGTGCAGTGCTGACCCCTTAGTTTTTAAACCAAGCGAAGGAACAGATACATCGCTTCAACCCCTACTTATACCGTCACTCATGACCCTTTGGTAAACGATTGCAGCTGCTCCTGTAATCCGCAGCTGCCACATTATTTACCTTCTGGGTCAATGAGTTAGTGTATCGAAACAGAATACTCTGGACTGCTTGACCTGACACTTGTTCCGAGGGTTACTCTCAAAAGTATTCACCCCCTTGGACTTTTCAACATTTTATTGTGTTACAACATGGAATCAGAATGGAAAGTTTTTGCCACTGATCAACACAAAAAAGTCCACGATGTCAAAGTGAAAAATAAAATCTACAAATTGTTCTAAATTAATTATAAATATAAAACAGAAAATAATTGATCGCATACGTATTCACCCTCTTTGTTATGACACACCTAAATAAGCTCTGGTACAAAATTGTCTTTAGAAGTCACATAATTAGTTGAATGGAGTCCACCTGTGTGCAATTAAGGTGTTTCACATGATTTCAGGTTAAATACACCTGTCTCTGGGAGGTCCCACAGTTGGTTAGTACATTTCCTAACAAAAAATACATCATGAAGAGGAACAGTCAAAGCAAGTTCTTCAAAAGCACCAATCAGGGGTAGGATATAAGAACATTTACAAGATACTGAATATCCCCCGGAGCACAGTAAAGTCCATTATTAAGAAACTGAGAGAATATGGCACAACTGTGAATCTGTCTAGAACAGGCCGTCCTCAAAAACGGTCACTAGTCAGGGAGGCCACCAAGAGACCTATGGCAACTCTAAAGGAGTTACAGTCTTCCATGGCTGAGCTGGGAGACACTGTGCGTATGGCAACAATAGCCCAGGTGCTTCACAAAACTAGCCTTTATGGGAGAGTGGCAAGAAGAAAGCCATTGTTGAAAAAAACTCACATCAAATCTCTGTTAGAGAGAGTTTGCCAGAAGGCAAATGGGAGACTCTGAGACCAACTGGCAGAAGACTCTATGGTCTGATGAGACCAAAATAGAGCTTTTTGGCCTCAACACTAAGCGCTATGTTTGCCGCAAGCCTGACACCGCACATCATCATGAGAACACCATCCCTACCGTGAAACACGGTGGTGGCAGCATCATGCGAAGGGGATGCTTCTCTGCGTCAGGGCCTGGAAAGCTTGTGAAGATAGAGGGCAAAATGGATGCAGCAAAGTACAGAAAAATACTGGAGGAAAATCTGCTGAAGTCTGCAAGAGACCTGGGACTTGTGAGAAGATTCACTTTCCAGCAGGACAATGACCCCAAACATACAGCCAAAGCCACACTGGAGTGGCTTAAAAACAAAAAGGTCAATGTCCTGGAGTGGCCCAGTCAAAGCCCGGACCTCAATCCAATTGAGAATATGTGGAAAGAGTTGAAAAGTGCTGTTCACCAAAGGTCCCCATCCAACTTGATGGAGTTTGAGCGATTTTGCAAAGAAGAATGGGCAAAAACTGCAGTGTCCAGATGTGCAAAGCTGGTAGAGACTTATCCAAATAGAATGGCTGTAATTGCTGCCAAACTGCTGCCTCTACCAAATATTGACTCATGGGGATGAATACTTACACAATCAATTATATTCTGTTTTGTATTTGTAATTAATTTAGAACAATTTGTAGATTTTATTTTTCACTTTGACATTATGGACTTTTTTGTGTTGATCAGGTGCAAAAACTCCTAATTAAATCCATTCTGATTCCATGTTGTAACACAATAAAATGTGGAAAAGTCCAAGGGGGGCAATACTTTTGAGAGCCACTGTACATGACCGATTTCCTTTTAACCCTCGGAACAAGTGTCAGGTCAAGCAGTCCAGAGTATTCTGTTCCCGTTACTTAGTGCCTTCACAAGTCGGGTGGGAGATTTACCACCAAGAATCACTGTCTTTCTGTCACAGTAAACAAGGAATGTTCTGAACAAGAATGGAACAACTGAATATGAGCTGGTCTGCTGTGGCTGTGTAAGCACCTGAATGATAAACACCTTCCTTAAAAAATGCTGTGATTTATTTTTGCATTCTTTCAGTTCATCCATTCTAACCTCCTCATAATGTGAAAAATGTTTTTTTGCGTGACAATATATGAGTCATCCCATTCAATGACGCTAGAAAGCAGCCCACATAATTAATATCCAACACACTGGGTTGTTATTTCTTGTAAATCAAGAAATCTACCAAATCAATCTCCTATAGACTGCAGACTAGGCATCTTTCACATCTTACTCCGAGAAAGTCCTGAGCGACACTTTAGTCACAACAACAGCAACCTTTGAAGCTGCTGTTGCATCTCTCCAGAATAACACTGGTAAGCTCCCAACAGAAAGGAACAATCATCAGCTTTAGTATGTCGTTGACTGTGTTCAGTAAATATGTTACAAGTTCTAAAGTCCTCTGAAAAACTGTGCATGTTCAAATCGCTTGTATCTCTGCAGGAGTCCATAGCACATTTTCATCCTTCAATTTAATGTAAAGGTGAGGCTATGTCTCTTTAAATACTTAACAGTACTTTTAATCCACCAGTGAGTCACATACATTATGCTTGATACCATCAGATCGAAGAATGCACTTGGTTATCAAACATAGACAACCAACCAACAGTATTAATTATAACACTTGTTAAAACTTCAGAGGAAATACAGAGGTGCAGTACGGCCCCTAGATTCCTTGCCATACATCGAGATGCTTTGCTTCTTTGCCTCTGCCTGGTGAGCGCCTTTGGAGAAAAGCATGCAAGCTTCAAACACTGTCTGTAACAACACATTTCTTAACACTTGTTATTATTAGTTCAATTTACATATCAGACTGGGGTTTTCTGGTCCTACCTTCATAAGATCAAGCATGACACCACTGATTATCCCAAGGTATCTTCTCTCCAGTGTCTGGGGGTGGTTTACTGCAGGGAACTGAGTACAGTTTAAATGAAAGGAAGTTAGAAAATATCTACAACACAGGAGTATTGTGTTAGGTGATCGGTATTGTACAGGTGTCCCAATTTACTAAAGAGTACCTTAAAATTTATTTTTTGAAGTAATCTCAGTGGTTCGGAATGCCACAACTGATTAACTCCCAAAACATACATATTTGAGATAGTTTGTTAAGATGCTCTTCGATCTAGCTGCTGGCCATACTATAGATATATGTAGCACAGGCTGGATAAAATGTCTTTACAGAAGCAACAGCTATTACCATCTAGTGATCTGCTACTTTGGAACAAGTTTCCTTTTGTTTTGCTGGCAGTATTTCAGTAATATTAAGAACCACTGAGAATTATGGTATTATAACAATATAAATGAAATCTGAAGCTACTTATACTTTAACATAGTTTAAAACTCCAAAGGCACTGTATTCTGTTACAAAAACAGTCGAAAAAGCTTAAAACAGACAGATGACTTGACACTGTTTGGTGAGAGTTTGAATAGCATCTACCAGGATCAGGCTAAGGAAGAGAGATCTGGAATCAGGTATCTGGTCGAAGGTAGTAAATATCAGATCCAGCAACTGTACAATACTGGTACTGCTGGTCAGACTGCAGATCATTTCTTTCTTTACACATAGGAGAGACTAAGTACAAAAAAACATCTGCACAATGTTCTGTGTATTCCATGGCTGAGTGTTTAAAGCTATGGATATATTTTCAAACTACTAAGTGTTTTATTCAGGTTATTTTTTTTTACTTTTTGTAGTATTCAAAAAATTTAATTTAGAGACATGTGATTTTGATTTTTTTTATATACAATTCAAGAAAGCTGGCAGACCTATGAATATTGAAACCCTTAAAACTGAGCAATAATGTAAATTGTAACATAAAATAGTTTCTGTACATTGAGATTTAGCATCAGTGTTCTGACGATATGCTACCCAAGATCTCTGCATGAATGTAATGTAAGCAAAGACTAATCTTCTTTTGACCTGACACCAGCTTGACCTCAACCCCAAGGTTAGTCAATCCGATTTGTCAGCTCAAATCAGTCAGATATTTCAGTCAAGGCTACATAATCCTGACACAAAGCTAAGCCTACAGTGCAGGCAACCAGCTTTGTTTTCATAACCTCCTTTCATTATTTACAGCACCGCTTTTTATTGTTGGATTTCTAATGTTTTTCATCTTTATAACAAATTAGGTAAAAAATTCAAAACCCAAACAAGGAACAAAACTGAACATTCTTTCTCTGTCCTCTTTTTAGCTCTCAGCCCTGAAAACACTCTTCAATCTCGCAAGGGAAAACATTTAGCTCAAAAGTAAATGTTAGTTGCTCAAAACTACGCAAAAAATCTGACAGCAGTCTAAATCTAGATCATCGGCTTCCTACTGGTTCATTATATTTTTTGTTGCGTGTTCGAATGTTCCATAGCTGACTGGAGTGTTTTATCTTGCTTATTTTTCTATTAAAAAAAAAAAAAAAAGTTGTAGTAGAATTATCTTCACATTTGTCTTGCCAAATTACCAGCTGACATACATAATTACATCAGCATATGGCTATCACGAACATCAAGCGCAAGCAGTAACTGTCCAACTGCTAGTATGGGTCCAAATAGCTCATTGCAAAATACAATAGCTTCAGATAAAGAATCCTCCAGAGATCTAAAATATTTAGTAAAATATGCTATTCTTCCTGTTGTATAAACGGTGTGCTGAGTGATCAGTTGTACTATTCCATTCTATTTATTCACATTAATGTTATGGGATATTCAGGAGCCAACAGTACATATACAATACAGTATTCTAAACAGATTTTAAGATATGTATTTTTATTACAGGGGCTTTATTTTTATTATAAGTGTGGCTTGGGGGGCTCCTGAGTGGTGCATCCAGTAAAGGCGCTGCACGTGGAGTGCAGGATGCACCCTGTAGGCTGGAGATCGCAGGTTCAAATCCAGGCTATGTCATTGCCAACAGTGACCCGGGGTTCCTAGGGGGCGGCACACAATTGGCCAAGCGGCGCACGGGTAGGGAGGGAGTAGGTCAGCAGGGCAATAAACGGTTCACCGCGCACAAGCGACCCCTGTGGCTCATAGGGTGCCTGCAGGTCTGCAGTGGAGCCATTCAGATCTGTGTTGGCCTCCGGCACTATAGGTCTGGTGGATCCACACTATACTTCACTGTGGATCCGCAGTGAGAAAAATGACAGAATGGCAGGAACACATTTCAGAGGACACGTGTTTCAGCCTCCCTTTCCCGAGTCACTGGGGGGTTGCAGCGGTGAACCGGGATAAAAATAATTGGGCATTCCAAATTGGGGAGAAAACCGGGGTAAAAAACCACTGGCAATGACTAAATTGAAAAAAAAAAACAAGTGTGGCTTGGTCGCTACTTGGATGGCAAATGTCCTAGAACGGACAGTGCTGTTTTAATACCTACTGTGGCTTATCAATAGCAGGGGGTCCTTTTTACAAATGTTAACTCACACTTTATTATTTGCAAGAAAGTGGCAATATAATATAGTCTCAGTACCCTAATAATGATGATTTCCACCCGTTCATCTCACAAACTAAGAAAGTCATGAAGGTCACTATCACACTAAGTGACATACAAGTGTGGGAGACTTTGAACTTCGACCTGATCCTGTTTTCATAGAACCGACGCTCCAATTTGGATAATTTCTTTAAAAATATAACAGTAGGTACAAACGTAGTTCCTATTCATTTTCAAAGAAATACATTAAACTGAAGTCTGTCCTGTCTGCCAGCTGTCTCCATCTAAGGTAATAGCTCCAGATATCGGGAACACATGATTCTAGTTACATTTTTTAAGAAAAATTGTAATTATTCAATAAGGTTGGAAAGTATTTTGATAAACACAATAATGTACCTATTTGTATTTATAGTACTACTGAAATTAAACTGATTCAATGTTTTTTTATGACCTAATATTTCAAAGAACATATATTTTCCCTTGCCCAGGCAAATTATCTCGGAATACAACAGAGTAATCTACAGTAAGTCAACTGAAAAAAAAAAAAAAAAAAAAGGAAAATTCACATGATTTGCTTGATTTTGTTCAACCATTGACTTTCCTTTCCTACGATCATAGAATCAGGAATCAGCTTTTGCTATAAGATTATAATGTCTTAATATCACACAAAACCTCATAACAATCAAGTTATTCTGGGAATCTCAAAGAGTTTAATTAGTCACACCTAAGCCTATGGCTTTAGGTCTAGTCTAATTAAGCTAATCTGTACATACCTTCAATACACATTGAATAAAACCATTTTTGAAGATCAATTTATTAAATATAGTACACAAAAAGCAAATGGTCTTTACAAACACTCCAAGTATCTGAATCATTATCAAACTGCTTTAAACATTGCTGAGAAGTTTATGATGTCTACAGGGCAGTACAATTAGGGACAAAGGGAATATGTCTTTATTCAACTATCAGGAAAAATAGACTAAAAGGAATAAATGGGAACCCTACCCTCAGTCCGTGAAAGCGAGGATTGCTGTAGAAGAGCTTCATTTGCTCAGGGGGCAGTGGCCCCAGGACTTTCTGAATGGTGTAGAGCTGATCGATTTCACTCTCACCAGGAAACAGTGGTTGCCCATCACTGAGCTCCCCCAGAATACAACCCACAGACCACATGTCAACAGCTTTCCCATAGGGAGCTCTGAAAAGAAAAGCAATTTAAACCCAATCACAGTACTGTGTATACAGTTTACATACAAAAAAGAGGAGCCTCTGCCGTACCATTGTCATTCAGGTGCAAGGCTGTCATGGACAGTGCATAGTCCACATGACAAGTCGTCAGGGTGCTGTTCTTGGGGGACTGCTGACAAACAACTACTACAAACGAGGAGAGGGGGTGGAAATCGGCAGAAAAGTCTATTCTCCAAATGGCTCACTTTTTGACCCTTTGTGAAACATCAGTATCCAAAGCAAGTATCTTCTATCAGCCCCTGAAACTGAAATCCTGAAACTGAAAACTTGCAATAAGGAAATTAAGGCTTTGTGTTATAAAATATGGATAAACATTTGAAACAATATCAGTCATGTGATTAACAGCCCATTTACACAAAAGTGCACACTACCTAACTCATAAACCTAACCTTAAAAACAAACCATTTGTTCCTGTCACTGGCTAAAATGGTCAATACTCAAACTGATGTCAACTGGTCAACACAATAGTTGAGTGTAGTTAGACTGCAATTTAGCTGCATGATAAATACCACGCAACTGTAAAAATAACATTTTTGAACTGCAGATACAGCACATGGAGGAAAAAAAAAAAAAAAGCAGCGCTATCCAAAAACACTATAGTTTCCTATAAAGTAACATATCATGTACTGTAGCATGCCATAAGAAACTATAATGATTTTGGATGATACTCTAGTATTTTTTATATGGGAGGTTTATCTTCTACCATCTGCCCAGAAGAGGGGTGATTTACATTTTACAATAACAAGTTGTCAACAAGGGAGGAAACAGTTAACTATTTCTCTTATGCCCCAGGTTGCAAGTCTTAAATGTCAAAAATGTGGGATTATCGTTCTGTGGGAAGAAAGCAGCCGTGTGCTGAACAGATGAGCCAGAAAAGTTCCTCATCATTTTTTATGTGTTCTAATTTCCCAGGCATGACTAAACCTATTACAGATGGAACACACTACGGCTATCTTTCTCACTGATAACGTATTGCCAGTCTCTGCTCACACCTTTGAACAGCACAGATGCTGACGCTCTATCACCTAAGGCAGCTTCAGTTCACTCACCCTAACAGCAGCTCTGGAGAACGATACCACCTGGTGGCCACATACTCTGTGTAGTTAGCATTGCTGCCTTCGGACAGGTTGCGAGCAAACCCTGCAGGAAGACATTACCAATGTACTATTACAGTTGTGTAGTTCACACGACTCACACATAAAAGAACACTGACTCACCGATGCAGCAATATGCATATTCTTAAAGGTATACTGTCACTCCAGAATGTAGAGATACAGTATTGAAGTTAAAATATAATAAACAATAAACTGAAAACACAGAAACCGTGTAAAATACAGTTTCATAAAAACCTTCAAAAAATATCGCAAGCTACACTACAGGTCCGTGCTCTCTTCTGTGAGAATGGAAATACTTGACTCATTTGTCCAGGATTTAGTGTGGTGCCTCAGAGACTTCAAGTGAAGAAAGTGTATCAGGAATTACAGTTCAACTGGACAGCGACGGGAGCAAAGAGAAAGGAGTACTGAAGTTATTCAAGGGTAGATAAATGGATTAACACAACAAGGAATAAATAATATAAAATAATAACACAAATATCCACAGGTTAAAAAAAAAAAAATGAAAATTGAGATGGATTGGAGTTGATTGTACATGATAATTACATTTTAGGAATGAATTATGTGTTCACTGTCACCAGATCACATTCTCAGCTTGCTCTCTGATATAGTAAACTTGTCTCTCAAATTGGACCAAATTTCAGGGATGCATTTGCTACATTTCTGGTTTATGATATACAAAACATATATCATTGAGAAAATGTATCCTTAGTATCCTTAAAGCATGTTTCAAGGGCTTTCAAAGAAGGACAAAATAAATATATATAAATATACACTTTTTTCACATTTTGTTGTCAGTGCCTCAGAGTTTCATGCATTTAAATGAGGATTTTTTTTCCATTTATCTACACATCATACTCCACACTGTTAAGAGGAAAAAAGCTTTTGAGAAAAAGATTACATATTAAAAATACAAAACTGAAAGATCACAACTGGATAAGCCTTCACCCCCATGAGTTAATACTTGGTGGAAGGGCCTTTGGCAGCAATTACAGCTGTGAGTCTGTTAGGATAGGTCTCTACCAACTTTGCACACCTAGATTTGGCAATATTTGGCCATTCTTCTTTACAAACTGTTCAAGCTCTGTCAAGTTACTTGGGGAGCATTGATGGACAGCAATCTTCAAGTCATGCCACAAGTTTTTGATTGGATTTAGGTCGGGGCTCTGACTGGGCCACTCAATGACAATTTGTAGCTTTGGCTGTGTGCTTTAGGTCGTTGTCATGCTGAAAGGTGAATTTCCTTCCCAGTTTCAGCTTTCTTGCAGAGGGCAGCAGATTTAACTCAAGGACTTCTCTGTACTTTGCTCCATTCATTTTCCCTTCTATCCTGACAAGTGCCCCAGTCCCTGCCGATGAGAAACATCCCCACAACATGATGCTGCCACCACCATGCTTCACGGTAGAGATGGTGTTCTTTGAGTGATGCACTGTGTTGGGTTTGCGGCAAACATAACGTTTTGCATTTAGGCCAAAAAGTTCAATTTTAGTTCTGTCAGACCATAAAACTTTTTGCCACATGGCTACAATGTTTTTTTGCATACTTCACAACAGGATTCAAGGTGGGCTTTCTTGAGTAATGGCTTCCTTTTTGCCACCCTACCATACAGGCCAGATTTGTGGAGCGCTTGGGATGTTGTTGTCACATGCACACTTTGACCAGTCTTGGCCATAAAAACCTGTTGCACTTGCAAAGTTGCCATTGGCCTCTTAGTAGCCTCTTTGATCAGTCTCTTTCTTACTTGGTCATCCAGTTTGGAGGTACGGCCTGATCTAGGCAGGGTCTTGGTGGTGCCATACACCTTCCACTTCTTAATAATCGTCTTGACCGTGCTCCAAGGGATATTCAAGGCCTTTGATATTTTACATACCCATCCCCTGATCTGTGCCTTTCAATAACTTTGTCCCGGAGTTCTTTTGAAATCGCTTTGTTGCTCATGGTTGAGTCTTTGCTTTGAAATGCACTACCCATCAGAGGGAACCTACAGGAACTGCTGAATTTATCCTGCAATCATGTGACTCACAAAAATTTAATACAGGTGGAGGCCACTTAACTTGGTGTGTGATTTTGAAGGTGATTGGTTACACCTGAGCTCATTTAGGATTGCTATTACAAGGGGAGGAAACTTATCCAACCAAGCTATTTCAGTTTTCATTTTTAATTAATTTTCTACAAATGTCCAGAATATTTTTTTCACTTGGAAGTTGTGGGGTAGGATGTGTAGATAAATGGAAAAAAAATAATAATTACAGGCTATAAGGCAACAAAAGATGAAAAATTTGAAAGGGGTGTGTAGACTTTCTATAGGCACTGTATTTCACAAATGTAAGTCATTGAGGTAAGAAGTCAAGTAAACCCTGTTGGTGCACTGGAGTGAGCTGACAGTATTTACAAAGACTATAATCACCAAACATCCCTAAAGAGCAATCCATTATCATTCACAGGCATGTATATTATTTAAACCCATTCATTTTTAGAGTAAACTGCTCTCTGTATTAAAAAAAAAAACAGTTCATATATTAAGGCCCAGATCAATATTGGAAAGTGTATCTTGCAATATATTAGGCCTAAAAATATGCTAATGTCTTATAGCTTCTAGGCAACTCTGGAGTTATGTAATGTTGCTGTTTTGCAACAGAACAGACATCCCCATGGAAATTTGAGGGTTTAAAATCATCCCAATATTTTAAACAGAAATTTGGCATGCATGTGATTATTCTGTTTATATAAGTTGTATGATATTTAGTCTTGAGAAATAGGACTATGTGAATCATCTTCTGTAGGTTCAGCAGTTGGGAATATCAGGTGGCATATATTTTAGACAAAAACAATTACAATAGAACCAGATCCATACAATTATAACTTGACTAAATCCCTCTCTCAGTTAAAGTTCTTTGTTTTTACACTATCGATTTTTTAAATTTTGTCTTTTGGAAATCTGCCTTCATAACCCATATACAGCCTGTCAACACAAGCTATGCTGGTCTAGGCATGGTTTTGGTTACCAGTGTTTTAAGTGCAATCTACCATGGGACACTCTTGCACCGTGCAGCCATCCAACCATTTTCTAATATGCAACAGAGTGACCACTTACAACTAAAGCACACCTTTTCAGAATGACTGTCTATTTCATACAATAAATAATTTTACCTTAACACACAACTCCTTACTACTTTAATCAACAGGTATCATATTTATTTATGCACAGTAACAGATTTCCTGACAACTGGATATTGTCTGTGTGTGTTTAATGTATCGATACAACATGCCCATATTAAAATGCACTACTGAAGCAAAAAAAAAAAAAAAAAAAAAAGTTTATTTCCAATGAAGACTCAAATGAGAAGCAATGAATGATGCCTCAGTATGTTTATTATCTAGTCTGTATAAGTTACAGACATGTGCCCCCTACTGGACAT
Organism: Polyodon spathula; assembly: GCF_017654505.1. NCBI lineage: Eukaryota > Metazoa > Chordata > Actinopteri > Acipenseriformes > Polyodontidae > Polyodon > Polyodon spathula. Next base: position 29,563,319 of record NC_054542.1, read on the forward strand.
GCTTTAAACACCCATATACTGTACAACATACTGCAAGTTCAGTTAAATTACACACTGTTTAACAGCCATTGAGCTGAGTGTGTGGTCAGTGGGGTATCAGGGGTGGACATACAGCTACACTGACACTTCATTAGAGAGTGGAGGACAGAATTTGAACTTCGTCTTCAGCTTTAAAGTAAAAAGGCATCTAGCTTTTGTTTCTTACCGAAATCACACAGCTTCAGTACGTCATCATGGCTGATTAAAAGATTTTCTGGTTTGATATCTGAGGCAAAACAAAAACATACAATAAAAGGAGACATATCAGCAATAAGAACAGCAATACCCTTATTATGAAAGGAAGGTTCAAACCTAACATGTGGTTGAGGTGCACGGCAACTGTATTAATTTATGTGTTATTATTATTTGTTTATTAGCAGATGCCTTTATCCATGGCGACTCACAAAGACTAGGGTGTGTGAACTATGCATCAGCTACAGAGTCACTTACAACAATGTCTCACCCAAAAGACGAAGCACAAAGAGGTTAAGTGACTTGCTCAGAGTCACAGAATGAGTCAGTGTATGAGCTGGAATTTGAACTAGGAACCTCCTGGTTACAAGCCCTTTTCTTTAACCACTGGATCACACAGCCTCCAAGCTGAGGATGGTGCTTATTGCATTGTCCGATAGATAATTTCAAAAACACAGAAAACAATTTCAAGCATGATCACTGCCTTGTCAAAACAATTTTCAGAAACAGTTTCATAAGCCTGATATACACTGAAGAAAAATATAAACGCAACATGTAAAGTGTTGGTCACATGTTTCATGAACTGAAATAAATGATCCCAGAAATTTTCCTATATGCACAAAAAGCTTATTTCTCTCAAATTTTGTGCAAATTTGTTTACATCCCTGTTAGTGAGCATTTCTCCTTTGCCAAGATAATCCATCCACCTGTCAGGTGTGGCATATCAAGAAGCTGATTAGACAGCATGATCATTACACAGGTGCACCTTGTGCTGGGGACAAAAAAAAGGCCACTCTAAAATGTGCAGTTTTGTCACACAACACAATGCCACAGATGTGCTGTTTTCAGGGAGCGTGCAATTGGCATGCTGACTGCAGGAATGTCCACCAGAGCTGTTGCCAGAGAACTGAATGTTCATTTCTCTACCAGAAGCCGCCTCCAACGTCGTTTTAGAGAATTTGGCAGTGCGTCCAACCGGCCTCACAACCGCAGACCACGTGTAAACACGCCAGCCCAGGACCTTCGCATCCGGCTTCTTCACCTGCGGGATTGTTTGAGACCAGCAACTCCGACAGCTGATGAAACTGTGGGTTTGCACAACCGAAGAATTTCTGCACAAACTGTCAGAAACCGTCTCAGGGAACCTTATCTGCGTGCTCGTCGTCCTCACCAGGGTCTTGACCTGACTGCAGTTCGGCATCGTAACCGACTTCAGTGGGCAAATGCTCACCTTCGATAGCCACTGGCACAATGGAGAAGTGTGCTCTTCACGGATGAATCCCGGTTTCCACTGTACCGGGCAGATGGCAGACAGCGTGTATGGCGTCGTGTGGGCGAGCAGTTTGCTGATGCCAACGTTGTGAACAGAGTGCCCCGTGGTGGCGGTGGGGTTATGGTATGGGCAGGCATAAGCTACGGACAATGAACACAACTGCATTTTCTCGACGGCAATTTGAATGCACAGAGATAGCGTGATGAGATCCTGAGGTCCACTGTCGTGCCATTCATTCGCCACCATGACCTCACGTTTCAGCATGATAATGCACGGCCCCATGTCACAAGGTTCTGTACACAATTCCTAGAAGCTAAAAATGTCCCAGTTCTTCCATGGCCTGCATACTCACCAGACATGTCACTCATTGAGCATGTTTGGGATGCACTGGATCGACATGTCGACAGCGTGTTCCAGTTCCCGCCAATATCCAGCAACTTCGCACAGCCATTGAAGAGCAGTGGGACAACATTCCACAGGCCACAATCAACAGCCTGATCAACTCTATGCGAAGGAGATGTGTCGCACTGCATGAGGCAAATGGTGGTCACACCAGATAGTGACTGGTTTTCTGATCCACGCCCCTACCATTTTTTTTTAAGGTATCTGTGACGAACAGATGCATATCTGTATTCCCAGTCATGTGAAATCCATAGATAAGGGCCTAATTAATGTATTTCAATTGACTGATTTTCTTATATGAACTGTAACTCAGTAAAATCTTTGAAATTGTTGCATGTTGAGTTTATATTTTTGTTCAGTGTATTTTAACTATGGATAATAAACCCATTTTTTCTTTCTTTCTTTAAAACTTTCCAGAAGCACAGTTGATTTTAAACCAAGTCAAGTGAAATCACATCACCCAATCCTTACATCTCTTCCTGAAGCCACTGAACCTGACAGCAGCTTCCATTAGCTCACTTACCTCGGTGGACAATATCATTCTTGTGGCACCAGTGGATTGCTTTAATTAACTGATAGATGTAGTTTCTAACTTTCTCAGGTGGAGCCCCATTTGGCAATTCTTCTAGCAATTCCAGCATATTCTAAATAAATATAAAGGACAGAGACCTTAATAATATGCATAGCACAGTGCATATGACAAATCCCCACAAGCATTTAAAAAAACATTACAATTCATGGTGTCAAAGCTACCCTGGTTGACTGGCAGGATAGTAAAATTGTTTTAAAAGAATTCACTGAATTTTATGTTGCATCATCATTTTGAATTCATACTGAATTACAATGAATGTTTGTTGTTATGAAGAATACAGTAAACTGTTTTTTTTTTGTTATTTTTACCAATTGTGTATGATGCAATTGTTTGTGTGGATTAGCAAGAAAGTAATCGACACAAATATTTATATAACAAGTGTTTAGAGAACCTTTTTGTGTTCAACACAACAGAGTGAATATTTTACCGGATCTCATTTTGTAATCTTCAAATCCAAAGACACAATGCCCAGGTGAATCACACTTGTTGCTAAGCAGATGCAAAGGCTGATTTAAGAAAAGTATTCCACATATAGCGGTCTATGCAACTGATCTAAAATATGGGGGCTTTTAGTACTGCAACCATTGAAATAATTTAAATAACTGGTATTTTGTGAAAAGCAACATCTATACAGGGCTTTTAGATTATTTCTGTCAGTAAAAGTAAGTAAAATGGCAGGCATGGTCCTGGTTTGAATATTTAAACAGTGACAGTATTTAGCTCTGCCATTGTTTAGCTCAATTGAACAGACCCCACTTTCTTTTCCATATATAACTGTTGGAATATAAAAAACAGTGTTTGTTACAATTCAGTTGGGCTGTAACTTTCTAAAATCTTTTAGCTGTATTTATGACATACTGTATATAATGCTTTGTTACCACATTACTGCTCGCACCTTTTCCACATACTCGAAAACCAGGTAGAGCTTCCCTCGTCTGCGAAAGGCTTCCTTGAGCTCCACGATGTTCTCCTGCTTCAGGGTCCGAAGCATCTGAAGCTCCCGCAGCGTCGTTTCTTTAACTTCTTCATTTTCTATTGACACATTTCATAATAGTAAACTGTGATTGGCAACAGAACCGGCAGGTAAATTAAATAGTTTCTATTCTCTGACCATTAGTGTCATTATATACTTCAGGACTGTTGTAGACAACTCCATGTTCATTACTGGGTGATAATGGACCTGGAACGACATTGTGAAGTACATCTGCCCTTTGAGTTTCTATGTTCTTGCTCAGTACACAGTAACTGCTCTGAAAAAAACTGTAAATGTCTGGATGATCTACTTATTAACACTTCATACATACCTATAAAACATGGTATTGTATGCAGTTGTAAAAGAAACAGTACAATTATTTGACAAATGATATTAGAAGTGAATATATTTTTCTAATCAAAAATCAAAGAATATTTTTTTTCCTTATAAATCTTGATATGATTATATAGCCTATTGTTTGACAAAGATTCATGACATGAATGGACCTGCTGTGTGCTGGTGCCTTTGCAGTCCAGTGGTGGCTGCTTGCCAGCGGATGCTGAGTGATTGTGAATGACTTAGTTACGTGGCTGGGCTGTATTAAGAAGACACTACATAGAGTAACTGGAAGTCCCTTCCTCTCTTTCTTCCTCAAACAAGAACATGGCAGGGATCCTTATTAACATTGTAAGTAACCTCCACTTTACAGAACTGCTCTGTTCAGCAATGCTGGCACACAGTTTTACATGAACAGCATTATTTGGTTGATGCAGAACTTTCTAAAGGAAAAACAGTCAAATCACTTTTAGAGCTTGTCCTTCCTTAATGCATGCTCAGCTCACCTCACCTTTTATCACTGAAGTGCAGCACTTTTGGATGCCTTGAAGGCACTCAAATATTGAAATTGTTGTTGTCCAGAACTTTAAACCCCAATACTTGGCTACCAATAAAGGAATTGTTTAAAAAAATGGGTCTACTTGTTTCCATTAGCTTTACCTTTGTAAATCTTAATGTAATGTTGTAATCTGATGTAGGTGTGTTTTATTTAGCTGCCACCAGATGGCGCACGGTTAATGTCTGGTTGCTGTTTTCATTTGAAGAGCCCCTTACCTTCACTGTCCTTGAACTTCTTGATGGCCACAATTTCATTGGTCTCCTGTAACACAAATAATAAAGATAATTAGGGACACTGACTGCTACAGAGTGAGTGCATTATGTGGTCTCCTGTGAGGTCTGAATTCTGATGTTACAAGCCATTACACTCGACCATACCATGATTACCCTTGATTAAGTAGCACATGGCACAATAATACTCAACATCCTCATGGGTTTTAGGAATTTTAAATAATGTTTTTCCTGAGAAATGTTTTAATAGCTCTGTGCACAAGCTGAAAAATATTCTGACTGCATGCAGCACAACTTCTGCTTACTACAGCACAGGCTAGATTTTAACATGCATTTCAACAGTACTAAAAGTCACAGTATGTTATTCTATTACTTAAAGAAAGCAAATACATGCTTATGTATAAAAGAGCATGCTGTATTGTTTTAAACCTTTTTTCAGACATACTAACAATGACATTTTATTTTATTCACATTGCCTTAATAACCAGAACAGGCACTACTACCAAACTGATGTTAGTCTTGTAATTATCTAAACCAAGGTAACCTAGTGATCTTTGGGTAGTCGCCATTGGCTATGTTTGGTTTTACGATACGCGCCCCTTCTTAGCTGATGATCAAACTGCACCAAACTTCGTACAGAGACAGTCAAGCCCTTTGCAAACTTGCCAGACTTCTGTCAGTTTATGTACACAGCTTGATTGACAGATATTCGCTTTGAAGATAGAGTTTTATTGGTGTTGCAGCTGTCACTCTCTCATTGACCCACATTCCACACTGACCACAGAGTTTTTTGTTTTTGACAATGAAAACATCTAATACATGTAAGTAATTCATTTGTGATATTTTAGAAATATTTGAAAGTATATGCATGCATAAACAGTAACATCCCATGTACAATAATATCTGTATTTTACTTTTGTATACATTTTCTTCCACTTATTACATCTTACATTTGATATAACCTGTGAAAATAATAATAACTATTTGTCTAATACCATGCTTATGTTAGTGTGATAGTGACAAAGTGTATTATATAGAAATGTATGTCAAACGCAGATAGAATGCAATGTAAGTAGGAGGAGATGGTACAATTCATAGTTTTTCTTTGTATTTGGTGGATGGACAAATAATGTAATAATCAAATGTTGAAACTAGGGGATTACTTATTTTTTTATTTATTTAATATACTTATTTTTATCATATTCCTTTATACATCTAGCTATGTATAATAGTTATGTTGATGTGTTTGCGGAATGATCAGGATGTAGGGGGTGAAACTTTTTTCACATACAAGCTCATTTTTATATATTTATTTATTTGTTTGTTTGTTTATTTAATTAATTAATTGATTCGTTAATTAATGTCTGTATTGTTATGCAACCTGCTGACATTTCATTGAGGCTCAGTATTTTACTGTGTGTTGAGGCTGGTTATGTTAAGAATAATAATTAAATGTTTTGAAACAAATCTCTTTAGTTTACCCTCAGAGAACCCAAGGTAGCATAATTTATTTAAACAAGGTTATGTTGTTGGAAAAATAACTCCTAAAGGCAAAATGTAATAAAACAAATACTATACAATTTGTTGTTTTTTAAAGTACTTTAAAGACAGTGTGCAAAATCAGCCATACAGTGCTTGGCTGTGGGGTGATATCCATGTCAAAAAACAATACAAAGTGCATTTAGCAGATCACAACATACTTAATATGTTGTAATACTTAATGTATGCAATATTTCAAATTTTGTGGACTCCAAAAAATTGCAGAATACAGAACATTAACAAACCTTGGCTAATTTTAAGATACAAATCATTGTGGTGGATTTCCACCTGCTCTAAATTGTACCATTGTCTCCATCTTTAGATCTTAGATACAGATATTGGTAAAACAAATACACACATCTTACGTAATGTGTGCTTTTTTAAAGCTATTATTAGCAACAGAAGAATATAGTATACAGTAGCACAACCTCTGACAACAGGTGAAGACAAGTCACCCACACAAGCAATTCTTAACCCTCCCATGACATACGTCAAACCTAAGCACCACTGGTCCACATTTCGCCAGTTATCAGGATGTTTTTCAAATCCAAGACAATAAAGCATGTACATTAAACATGCAGCTATATCTACACCCACAGTTTAGTTTTAGCCAATTCTGGTTCAAATCCAGCCCTATAATTAAAAATCCCTTAAGGCAGTAACCCAAGGAAAGCTGAAAGAATGGCATCTGTTTCCCATGTGTTCAGTAATTCATTATAAGATTTGAGGCACAGGAGAATATTTACTCTGATCTCTCAAGTCCATTTTGCTGTAACATTATCAGCCGCGCTTGTTCAGCCATTAATATTTACTAGCTGCAATTGTACTTCCCCCATCTTTGTTTTGAAATGTTATCAGTCTTGCTAATTACTACCCCTATAAGTCAGAATTGATGACAGGGACTATGATAGAACCCCTCTGATACAAGTAACCATTCACAGTTGTGGATATTTTATAGTTTTTTTCAATTCTGCAATAAAAAAAATTTTTAAAAAAATCTTGAAATATTTCAGCTGCTTTTCAGTTTCCTAATACCACATCTCTCCTACAGCAGTCATGCACAGTAGGCACTGCAGGTCTTGAAACAAGCACTATTAAAACTTCTGGAATCTTTTTAAGTGTACTTTGAAGGTTTTAGTAAAACCTTTAGGAGCTAGGTCAAAATGTGATGTAGTGCGGCCAACACAACAGTTTTTACTTACGTACAAAACAAGTTTCTAACAGGTCTTTTTTGTTACACCAGAGTGAACAGTCATTACTGCATTACTAATGGAGATGGAGGACTGACTGCTAAAGGGAAGGAGAGGGTTAAAAGAACTAACAGAATGTACTCTGGTATTGTAGAACTGTATCATGTACTGAAGACCCCTATCTGTCTTTGTGGTTAGAAGTAAAACCACTCAAAAGCAGGTTTTGGTGAGTTTGATGTTCGAAAGCATCGACTGTGAGGTAATATGGCTGTGTAATAAAGTAAGAGTGGCTACCCACTAAGATGGGGATCAAAGGACAATATAACCACTCTCCAGGCACATTCTGTGTGTGATAGCAATTTCATGTGGGTAAAAATTACACCATCATGAAAATGTACTATACAGTACCGTGACATCCTCCTTATGCATATGTAAAAATGTAAGTGTGTGAGAAGTATGTATGAAAGATTGACATGCATCATCAAACTCTGAAACTTTTAATTACTTATCCTAACCAAGTTTCATTACATATGTACTATGATATGTACATGCAGGCGCCACCACAGATATGCATCCCAGCAGCCGGCAATACATTTCTTCCATTTTGCACTAATTGTTCTACAAGTTTAATATTTTAGTAAAATTTATTGTTGGAGGAGCTGAAAGACACTACTCCAGAAACTGGACTAAGATGTTGAGGCATCCCCACCATTTACCTGTAGAGGACGTTTGTCACAACTTTACAGTGCAAGCTGGACAACTCTAAAGCCACTTTCACAACCCACACGATACCGGGTCGCGACCCAGGAAGGGTCCGACCCGGGTAGGGTCCGACGCAGGTAGGGTCACGACCCAGGTACAGTGGCTTGCGAAAGTACTGACCCCCCTTGGCATTTTTCCTATTTTGTTGCCTTACAACCTGGAATTAAAATTGATTTTTATTTGGATTTCATGTAATGGACATACACAAAATAGTCCAAATTGGTGAAGTGAAATGAAAAAAATAACTTGTTTCAAAAAATTCTAAAAAATAAATAACGGAAAAGTGGTGCGTGCATATGTATTCACCCCCTTTGCTAGTAAGCCTCTAAATAAGATCTGGTGCAACCAATTACCTTCAGAAGTCACATAATTAGTTAAATAAAGTCCACCTGTGTGCAATCTAAGTGTCACATGATCTGTCACATGATCTCAGTATATATACACCTGTTCTGAAAGGCCCCAGAGTCTGCAACACCACTAAGCAAAGGGCACCACCAAGCAAGCGGCACCATGAAGACCAAGGAGCTCTCCAAACAGGTCAGGGACAAAGTTGTGGAGAAGTACAGATCAGGGTTGGGTTATAAAAAAATATCAGAAACTTTGAACATCCCACGGAGCACCATTAAAGCCATTATTAAAAAATGGAAAGAATATGGCACCACAACAAATCTGGCAAGAGAGGGCCGCCCACCAAAACTCACGGACCAGGCAAGGAGGGCATTAATCAGAGAGGCAACAAAGAGACCAAAGATAACCCTGAAGGAGCTGCAAAGCTCCACAGCGGAGATTGGAGTATCTGTCCATAGGACCACTTTAAGCCATACACTCCACAGAGCTGGGCTTTACGGAAGAGTGGGCAGAAAAAAGCCATTGCTTAAAGAAAAAAATAAGCAAACATGTTTGGTGTTCGCCAAAAGGCATGTGGGAGACTCCCCAAACATATGGAAGAAGGTACTCTGGTCAGATGAGACTAAAATTGAGCTTTTTGGCCATCAAGGAAAACGCTATGTCTGGCGCAAACCCAACACCTCTCATCACCCCGAGAACACCATCCCCACAGTGAAGCATGGTGGTGGCAGCAGCATGCTGTGGGGATGTTTTTCATCGGCAGGGACTGGGAAACTGGTCAGAATTGAAGGAATGATGGATGGCGCTAAATACAGGGAAATTCCTGAGGGAAACCTGTTTCAGTCTTCCAGAGATTTGAGACTGGGACAGAGGTTCACCTTCCAGCAGGACAATGGCCCTAAGCATACTGCTAAAGCAACACTCAAGTGGTTTAAGGGGAAACATTTAAATGTCTTGGAATGGCCTAGTCAAAGCCCAGACCTCAATCCAATTGAGAATCTGTGGTAAGACTTAAAGATTGCTGTACATCAGCGGAACCCATCCAACTTGAAGGAGCTGGAGCAGTTTTGCCTTGAAGAATGGGCAAAAATCCCAGTGGCTAGATGTGCCAAGCTTATAGATACATACCCCAAGCGACTTGCAGCTGTAATTGCTGCAAAAGGGGGCTCTACAAAGTATTGACTTTGGGGGGGTGAATACTTATGCACGCTCAAGTTTGCTGTTTTTTTTGTCTTATTTCTTGTTTGTTTCACAATAAAAAATATTTCGCATCTTCAAAGTGGTAGGCATGTTGTGTAAATCAAATGATACAAACCCCCAAAATATCCATTTTAATTCCAGGTTGTAAGGCAACAAAATAGGAAAAATGCCACGGGGGGTCAATACTTTCGCAAGCCACTGTAGGGTCCGACCCGGGTAGACAGCGCCAATGTGAAAGGGGCTTAATTCTGCTGCAGATTTCCAAGGACAAGTTGAGGTCATGCTTTTACATGCCAAAGGTCAGAGAATGAATGTGGCAGCAAAGGCATACTTTTTACATTGTATCTCTGATGATGTCATTACACATATAATCCTTTAACCACCAACCATGTTGTCTGTCCAGAACTAAACACACAACATTCATGGTGGTGTACGCATGCCCTAGCTTTCAACATCAGTGTTCTCTTACAGCACACTGGTGCTAAACTGAATCAATATCAGCAAACTCACAATATTTGTGTTCGCCTCTGTCTATCTGACTTGCACTTTTGCTGATTTGTACCTACAAATCTGTTAGTGTCCTGCTCAGCATGCTTCTGAAGTTTTCTGACTTGTCTCCCTTTCTCTTTCCTCCATTCTCGATTGCCTTTCCCGCTGTGCTTACACCTTACAAAACTTTCAGTTTCATCATAACTGGATAAGCATTTATAACTCTAAAAGTGTGACACATAAAGGAAAAAATGTACAGCTGGGACAATTTCGTGTGGGAAGGAGGGTTGCTTTAAAGAAGCTTAAAGTCCACATCACCTATGTCACATTACAATCTGATTATACTTATATTATATATATTATATTATACTAATATTATAATATACATTTTTAAATAGCTGCATCTGTAGACACTTCATACAGGTATAAAAATGATTACCACAGATTTTTTTTTTTCTTACACTGTGCACTAGTGCTCAATACTAGTAGGCTGTCCACTGCACATAATCAGTTCTCTGTTTGCATTGCATTTGTTTTTTCAGACATCACATATTATTATTACACATTTTTATCAGAATTATTATTCTATAATATACCGTTACCAATTGAACTCTGTGGCCCAAAACTACCCAAAGAAAATAAACATAAGCGCAGCTTTTATATTGCTGACTTAATAAAAACAATAACGTCAGAGTACTATAAACCAGTACAGATTGCATGTTCAAGATTTCTGATGCAGAAATCAAAAGCATGAATCCACCCATCCAGTTTTTTTAGGTAAGCTTTCAATTTTCAATTTTATTTTTGGTAATATTCATATGCACATTACTGGGTAAGGGCATCTGCCAAGAAATAATCATAATTCCGTGCAGTTCACAAGAAGGTTAGGGTTATTTAATTTCACGAATTACATGAATGAAGTTGAACAGCTATACGTGTTTTATTTTTTAAGTGGATGGGAAACAGTAACACTATTTGCAAGCTATAAATGGTAGAACAAACCACATATAGAAATACACTTTTTTTTTATTGCCATAAATGAACTGCTAGCCAGGGTTAACTGTATATAAGAACAACGTTCAGAATTGCCAACCTGCAGACAAGGGGGCGTGTCGCTTGCATTCCTGATGCCAGCATGGTTATTTTCTCCTGCTGGAGGTTCAAAACAGTTAGGAATCGGGCCTCAAACCACTTATTCTTCCTCCACACAATTTATTTCTTCACACACCACACTCCTACTGTCCTTACTATAATACAGACTACTCAAAACGTCAGAGAAATTTGTAATGATCGCTTTCACAGTCTGAAGCCATGTGTATCTCTCATCTGTTCCTGGTATGTGTTCCCCTAGTGACGTCACGCCAACTTCGTGCATCATCGGTGCGTTGTCGATATTTTATGGAATTATTGATTTTACGTCTCTCAGTGCTCTAAAATTGCACATGGAGATTTAATTTCTTGCTCATTGTGAAAGTAAACTAAGTATGACCACAATGCCAAAAAAATATTTTCTGTGTGCGATATGGACTTAAATCCATCTTGACTAATTTATCCAACCTGATAAAAGTGCATGTATAGACCAAACTCAGCAATGTTTTTTTGCAGGGGTCTGATCCCTCGACTTTATCAAAGCTTGCAGGTCTGAAACTGACCACCTAAAGTACAAGATTCTACAATTAAAAACAAAACCAATCGATTAGGTTTTATAGTTCTGCCGAGTGTGACGGCCTTTTATTTGGCTCAAACAACGGTAATGTTAAAAACCCTTTGTAGTCGACTGTTAATTCTCAACTCCTTTATGTCCCCCAATGTGCTCTCCAGCACTGGAAATTCATTCAGCTCAATATTTCTTCTCAATCTCAACTGCTAGTGTGATGGATCTTGGTCCTTAATGATGAAAAACTGTAAAGGCTTGTATGTTGACTACTGTCACACTATACTGTAAGTGGGGTCCAAAGTCTTTATTGGAAGAGCACATCTTAAGAGGTGTACAGACAAAAAAAAACAAAAATGCTGCAGCTTTCACTTACTGTTACTCTTCTCCCTCTCTAACTCACATCCGGTAACCACCTACACAAAGGTCAACCCATCTACCAGCTTTGCACATCTGGACACATTTGCAATTTTTTCCCCATTCTTCTTTACAAAATTGCTCAAGCTCTGTCAAGTTGGATGGGGACCTTTGGTGAACACCACTTTTCAACTCTTTCCACATATTCTCAATTGGATTGAGGTCAGGGCTTTGACTGGGCCACTCCAGGACATTGACCTTTTTGTTTTTAAGCCACTCCAGTGTGGCTTTGGCTGTATGTTTGGGGTCATTGTCCTGCTGGAAGATGAATCTTCGCCCAAGTCCCAGGTCTCTTGCAGACTTCAGCAGGTTTTCCTCCAGGATTTCTCTGTACTTTGCTGCATCCATTTTGCCTTCTATCTTTACAAGCTTTCCAGGCGCTGACGCAGAGAAGCATCCCCTTCGCATGATGCTGCCACCACCATGTTTCACGGTAGGGATGGTGTTCTCATGATGATGTGCAGTGTTAGGCTTGCGCCAAACATAGCGCTTAATGTTGAGGCCAAAAAGCTCTATTTTGGTCTCATCAGACCATAGAATCTTCTTCCAGTTGGTCTCAGAGTCTCCCACATGCCTTCTGCAAACTCTAGCCGAGATTTCATGTGAATTTTTTTCAACAATGGCTTTCTTTTTGCCACTATCCTATAAAGGCAAGTTTTGTGAAGCACCCGGGCTATTGTTGCCATATGCACAGTGTCTCCCAGCTCAGCCGTGCAAGACTGTAACTCCTTTAGAGTTGCCATAGGCCTCTTGGTGGCCTCCCTGACTAATGCCCTTCTCGTCCGGATACTCAGTTTTTGAGGACGGCCTGTTCTAGACAGATTCACAGTTGTGCCATATTCTCTCCATTTCTTAATAATGGACTTTACTGTGCTCCGGGGGATATTCAATGCCTTGAAAATGTTCTTATATCCTACCCCTGATTGTTGTTTTTGAAGAACCTTATTCTGGATTTGCTTTGAATATTCCTTCGTCTTCATGATGTAGTTTTTGTTAGCAAATGTACTAAATAACTGAAGGACCTCCCAGAGACAGGTGTATTTAACCTGAAATCATGTGAAACACCTTAATTGCACACAGGTGGACTCCATTCAACTAATTATGTAACTTCTAAAGACAATTGGTTGCACCAGAGCTTATTTAGGTGTGTCATAGCAAAGGGGGTGAATACTTATGCAATCAATTATTTTCTGTTTTATATCTGTAATTAATTTAGAACAATGTGTAGATTTTATTTTTCATTTTGACATTATGGACTTTTTTGTGTTGATCAGTGGCAAAAACTCCTAATTAAATCCATTTTGATTCCATGTTGTAACACAATAAAATGTGAAAAAGTCCAAGGGGGGTAAATACTTTTGAGAGCCACTGTGTATTATGTGTGTGTGTGTGTGTGTGTGTGTATATATACACACACACACACACACACACACACACACACACACACCATTATAACAGAAGAGGAACAAGTTATGTGGGATGCTGCTGCCATGACATATTTTAATGTTAATTATCATTTATATCTTTAACGCTGATTTCAGAGATACAAGAGTTAAAATGTAAAAACTGTACCATTGGATTTAGCTCAGAAAGCCAACCTAACAACTTTTTGTTTTATCAGTGTCCACAGACATGTATAAATAGAATCCTAGGTGCAAATTGAGGAGTGTTCTCTATATATCTCTGAGTGATGCTGTGACTGATGTCCCAAAGAAGATGCTTGTGAAAAAAAAAAAAAAAAAAAATTCAAAACTAGCTGCAGTGTAATTTCCTGTTGCTCCCCCTACCCCCACACACATTTGCTAACATGACTGCAGATAGGTGAATGCAATTAAGAATCCAATTAATTCTCAATACTAATTTTGAAACCCAGATCCGCCAGGGACTTTACTGTAGCTGTGTGATGGGAAATATGGGACTGACGATTGTTGAGGGAAAGCTTTCAATAGCAGATTTTAATGGCAAGATGCCATGTTCTCATTTCCTGCAGCAGCTGACAAAAAGACAGCTGACAGCAAACAGCAGTAAAGAAAATTGTGTCTTCAAGTGAGACTGAGAGAAGCAGCCCTTTTGAAAAGGATCCTGAACTACTGTTAGCTAAAGCTTGATAAGAAGAAAAGACAAGTCTGGCAAAAGGCTGTGTGTTCCCATCCTACTAAAATGTTAGGTAAAAACGCATAAGAAACTAGGTTAAGAGGACACACATGTTATCTAATATCTAAATCACACCCACTTACAGCTTGCAGAATTGAGCTGCTCCTCACTGGTCAATTTGTCTCAATTCTGAACGTGGCCCAGAATAATGTTTTAAATTATTTCACAACAAATTAAGACAAATACGCTTTATCTCATGCAAGAGGCACTGATGAAGGAGCTTACTTAATTTCTTAAAAGTTTCAATGTTTGAAATTGTGGAATGAGGTTTTACAGTTGTGTAAAGCTTTCAGGACTCGCTACCCCATGAAGAGACATGGCTTAAATACCCTGGAAGAGTGTGAAACAGATTGTAACATGACACATTTTATGCAAAAGAAATAAAACCCAATGATTTCCCTTTTTTAATGAATCCACCACTCTCATTTAGCAGTCGGTCACGCTGTAACAGATTGATTCTATTATACATTACTACATATAACTGGCATACACGTTTTCCAACTCCATCTGTATTTGTTTGTTACATCAGCACTAATATTGCTTGGTATTAACTCTCATATACCGGTATCCATCCTAACCCAGGTGCCTGGGTTCAAAATAAACAGGAAGTGACGAGAATGCGCACGTCAGTAGCTCCTAAACCGTGTAAGTAACTGACTGATTTTTCTTTGTTGCTTTATTTTATGTAGGTTTTACCAGTTGAAAAGGCATTCAAAAGGATGTATTTTTATTTGTTAACTAATTGAACAAAGTTACAGTACTGCAGCATTGCAATCTGATACAGTAAAAGTGCGTGCTAGCTGACAGTACTGCTTGTAAGTGCACTCCCGAATTATATTATGTAGTCTTCATGTTTTGTTTTTTACTTACTGTAGGTTTCAGTGTTGCAAGCTGTAAGTTAGTTGTTTTTGTTTGAATGTGTTTTTCACTGCTTAAATTACGATTTAAAATCAGCACAGTACAGAACGATACTGTTAGTGTTGTTTTTTCCAAGTACTGTAATTTAAATTGCAGTATAAACTGCAATTTACATTTATAGCACATGTTTTATATACAAATGCAATTTTTTATGCCAAACCTATCTGCTTTTAGTGATGATTTCTGGTACAATGGTGTTAAAGTGGCCAGGAACTGTATCCCTCACAGAGGATCATAACTGTTTACTGATGCACAGCGACTGAAGGCTCAAAAGAACCACCACAGCCTGGCTTTACTGGCTCCTTGATAGATGTATTTTTTCAATGAGATCTGTTATGATGCAGTGCTTGCAAAGTCTAAAGTCTTTGATGAGGGATAGTATCCTGACATTTGCAGTGTTCATCACAGAAAACATCAAGCGAATCTCAGCAAATTTGTCAGTACATGGAAACAGCCGCACTTTCCTTTCACCTACTCCAATCACTCAGTGTGTTTACATGATCATAAGAATTCAGATATTTTTTGGAAACTAATTTTTCGGAAAATTACTTCCGATATCAAAAGTCGTGTAAACGCAGTTTTCGGAAAATGCATCGGAATATTCCGAAAGTCAGTTTTCGGAAAACAGCACTTAAACATTTCTGAACAAATTCCGAAAACTAACAAAATGTTTATCATGTAAACACACTTTTCGGAAAACATATTGAAACAGCGTACTGCGCATGTGCACACTTTGACCCTTTTCTCCTGCACCTGGTTTTAGAAAACAGAGGAAATAATCAAAATAATCTGTAGTCAGTCTGCATCTATTTGTCTAGTTTGGGATGAAGTAATACATTTGTTGAGGTCCGTATGTATTTGTTTTCCAGCTTTAAAATGACGTAAGAATTTAAAATAATGTCTGCAAAAGAAACTGGTAATATAGAACAGGATGAGCTGTTGGAAAGGCTGATTGCACATTGTGGGGAATCTGAATAGAGGCATAGTATAATAATCTTTGAATTTAATACCTGACACTTCGATAAAGCACTTGAGTTATTGGATTGGTCTCCGTTCTATCTCAGAAATGTCCGGTCTTCAAATCGTATTTAGGCTACTACAGTACTTTGCATGCAAAAATATCCTGCGTTTTCCAAAAACTTCAATCCATGTATACAGCTGAATTCTAATTAGATTTTCTATTGTTAATTATGTAAACACAGAAAAGTGACGTTTTAAGAAAATTAGTTTTCTGATTCAGTTTTCGGAAAACGCGTTATCATGTAAATGCACTGACTGTTTCCAGTCACATCCAGCAGCATACTCTAGGTCAGTGGTTTTCAAACTGTTTAGGCCCCGTACCCCTTTCCAAAAAATCTAGTCTACCACGTACCCCCATCTCAGATAGGGTCATAATATACCTATGAAAACAGAAAGAAATGGTATTTTCTAATTACTAGACTTAAGTACTCACTGATGTTAACTGAAAAAAAAAAAGTTATTTCTTTAAATAACTTAAATTTTTAAATTTAAGTTGAATTTAAAAAAACATTGACCTTTAGGATATACTAATATATATATTTTTATACTATATATATATATATTTTATAATTCTTATTTTTGATAATGTTTTTTTATATATATGAAAATGTATATTAGTTACAAAATATATTTTTTAATAAATTCATTTATAAATTTCCGATTTCCTTAAAGGCACAGGGAAGGGAGGGGCTAGAGTTCAGCCAATTGCTGTTCGTGGAAAACTGCTGTTAAACTAATTGAAATAAAATACAATTAAAACTAAAATTGCTACGGAAAATTATTTCAAAATCAGGACCAACAAGTGGCCAAATAAGTCCAAAAACAGGTTTGCTTTTGAAAACAAAACTAGTGTTCTAATTTAAAACAAAATCAGAAAGCAATTCTCAACAAATGCAGGAGTAGACAGCAAACAGACGGGGCATTCTGCATAAAAACTACAAATTTACAAATACAGGCATCTTTTTAAAAAAATCTGGTAGCATGAAGAACTATGTGAGTATTGCATAACACATTAAATGTGTGTGTTTTTTATTTTATTTATTTAAATCGAACGTTATGGTTTAAAATGCTACGTGTGTCTTGTGCAGTATCGAATCCAGCCAGAATAAGCACATTGTTTTGAAGTGAATATTTAGTAGTAGATAGGTGACATTAGGTAATAGTAGAAAGGTGACATTTATATCATGCAGTCAAAAATGACTTTTAGCAAAATGCTTACATGTTAGTGTTTAGTGCAGTCTGTTCATGTTAATCAGCTGCCACACAGCTTGTTGATGGGCACTCGCTATATGATATGAACACACTCAACAGGTCTGGAGTAGGGAATCCAATTTCAGACATTTCCCAGACCAGGAGTTAGGGATTGATTATTATTATTATTATTATTATTATTATTATTATTTAAATCCGAGATTCCATTTTTGTAATAATAATAATAATAATAATAATAATAATACCATGTTTTTGCTTTTATTAGCCTAATAATTAGCGGCGTACATGAGTAAGCTAATGCAATCACTTGACAAAGGAGTTCTTCAACAAATTAGTCAAAAAACATATAAAGATAACACAGTCATGTATGCTCCAGCACAGTGATTTCACTGTCTAAGTAGGGTGGCACAGCTTCCTGCTAAACTCAATAATACTGTTATTTAAAAACATAACCTTAGATAAAACACACTGAACTGATTAAACTAAACTACAAACTCTGAACATTTAAACTCCAGAAAGCAAACGTACCTAGTAAATACTACACATTTTAAAAAGAAGCAACATCACACAATGATTTTTTTTTTCTTTTTAGCCTACAGACTGCAGAACCAGCGCTCTACTATTTAAATATGTCTTAGCCATGTGTGCGCTCAACGCTCACTCACTGTCACCAGCCAGTTGGGTGTTTATAGTTCACCTCGCCCAACAGAAAAGAAACGTACACCAGTACGGCTGTGGTTTTATTTGAAAGGAGATTCAACATTGTTCATTTGATTGCTAAATTGCAAAGAACTACAATGTGGTAAATAAATAAATAAATAAATAAATAAAAATCCGTTGTCCGCCATTACAGGATTTTTCTCGTACCCCCTGCGGAGCGCTCAAGTACCCCCAGGGGTACGCGTACCCAAGTTTGCTCAAGGCTATATTGTACTATGGCTTCTAAACTACCCTCTACAAACATACCCTCACCCCTTTCTTCTTTCAAAATGTAATTATTTAAACACAAAACAAATGACATGAAAGGATATGATCATGTTGCTACAATACAATCAATTCAGTATATTACCCCAAAAAGAAATTAAGATCCTATGCTGTGATCGACTGGTTAGTACTATTACTGTGTATTGATTACAGCACTGTAGTTAACATACAACTTCATAGAAACCAATGCTTGACTAGCGGTTAGATGCACAAAACCTCTGGGCAACTAAAGTAGGAGGTCTTCTTATTGATAGCATTGACAAGAATCGTGAACATCATATCTTGCTTAATCAGAAAGCAGGCATTGTTGACCAGCCAGTGTATTTATATTCAAAGATACTACTGTCGTTTTACCTGAAGTCTCTCCTAACCAACCCTAATTGATTTCATTGAAGATTTTTCGTAATTGCTGTGGAGCTTTCCAGATGTTGACTAATTAACTTCTCATTAGCTTGCATGGAGGCAGGTAGCACAGGAAAGGGTGCTTTTTACCTCCATGAGGTTAGTACTGTGACCTGCATGTACTGATGTCATAAAGGTACTCTCTGAGCTACCTCCAAACATCTGTGAGAAATCCTTAAGAGAAACGAGTACTGTATCATGTCTGCCTATGCTCAGTCGTACTACTATAACATAAATGCCTTCACGAGGATGCTTACTGAAGAAACATTGCCTAACATTCTTTCTAATGTGATATATTTGCCTCATAAAAAAGTGCTTCGTTTGAGAACTTGTCTTGACTTAAAAATCGATTGCTCTGAATATGTCATGCAGATTAATGCTCATACGGATTATGCAGACAGATTCTGTCTGATTTAAAAAAGGAATGTTAGTATAAATGTTGAATGAGCACATTTCCCAGGGCTCCTAACTCCAGCAGCCAACCTACTGAAGCAAAATGCCAATAGGAACTAAAATGTCCCTGAGACAGATGGGTTTTCTAAATAAAGTGGTATTCTGAAACAGAGCTGCTTCTGCAGCCAGGTTTTTTCAAGATACATTTTTTCCCCCTGTGACTGGACAGCTCCAGTAGACCAGTAAATTAAAGCCAGTGACACATGTTTAAGACCTCAAATCGATATTAAACAGTACAGTATTTGCTTACCAAGGGACCACTTTTCTATATTAAATCTATCATTTTGTCACTTCTAACGCAATAACAAAATCTGGACTTTTCTCAATGTTTCCAGAATGTCACAGTTTGTAACGGGACCAGAACCAAGGAATCAAATCGTTCTTCATGTTATAGGCCTACTCAGCTCTTTCAAATTTAGTTAATAAAGTTAGTCAAATGTAGGTTAAAAAGTAGAGGGTTCCGATTGTTTTTTTTTTTAAACAAATTAGCTTAAGCCAAGGTTCTGAAGTTATAAGGATGCTTTATAGTGGTAGTAAAAAGTATTACACCTGTTAAAAATGCCCTGAATTTCAAACTTCAACAGCCATTTCAAGTCATCAGAGGTCAGTTATAAGAGGATCTGTACCCAAGCAGGTTTCTTGGGATGGCACAAAACTTTAATTCAATCATCTGGGAATACAATGAACTAAAAACTCTTCAGTGAGACAATGTTTGAACAACTTGTAGTCCAGAGAGCTCTGCTAAAACCCTGCCATGTAGCCGATTCTCAAGGTGACCCACATAAAACTGCAGCACATTCTGGCCTCTCTGTACTTGGCCCCATTGCTTCATATTTGGAGTATAAAATCACCAAATGTTTCATAGAAGATTAAGTGTCATAGTTATTGCATTGTGCTCATTTGTGCTGTACTTATTTAATGCCTAACCCACTGTTTTCCAACAAATGGCCACAACAAATCTATGAGGTGTTCATTTCCAACAGGTAGGTTACTACTGAGTTACAACACACGTAAGGTCAATTGGATTGCACACTTTATTGTACAGTTCACACTAAGGCAGGGTTAGAAACTAACAATATTGTGCTACTAGTCCAAAGGACTAGTACCTTTGAAACTTGCTAGTCCTGATGTAAATTTGCTAACCCTTATGTGAAGTGCCTAAGTTAGAATCAACAACAACAGTTGGGGTTATTTTGCTAAAAAATAAACAGAGTTATAAATTTAGATTTATAATTTTTTTTTTAAACAAAGCACCTTCGTAAACGCTCATACAGATCAATCAGTCACCTGTTTGCACCTCGTTACTGAGCGACTGCTGTACTGTGTGCTGAGAAACTGACACTGACAGCACCAGACGGGATGACAGAGGAAAAACATTCTCTCAGCTGTGTCACCTTGCCGATCATGAAGCGCCGCCTGAAATTGACACCTATGACACAAATAAAATGTTTATTTTATTGTATATTACATTTGTTGCTATTTACAAAAATGCTGGCTGGCTATGAATTACTATCTACAATAATTAATGTACTCACGTACACATGCAGCCTTCACTAAAGTCCCAGTTTAAAGACAGTTCGTTTCATTGTAGCCTTCGGGATGAAATTGTTAGCTAGGTGGCTTTTTTTTTTTTTTTTTTTAAATTAGCAGTGGGAGAAAACCTCTTCAGCAAGTACAGTCTAATCTGTCAGAACTGTCAGACGCTCTATAATTTGACAGAACAGGTGATTTATTCGCACTGTGCGGGACCTTATTTTCCCCCATTGGTGTTTGAGACCCAGAGCACTCACGGAATCACCACCTGTGCACCTATTATCAGTGATCAAAGCCCGGTTTCAAACAAACTTATTATCGCTCACTAATACTGTATTGGTATAAGAAAAGTGTGTTTTAAAAAAGTAATTTCAGCTTCCAATCACTTAAAATATGCTGACGACAATGTAAACACCAAGCTACATAAAGCGAGTCCCAAGCTTTAAATATGTTACTGTTTATAGATAAGAACTGAACTTTATTATGAACATATTGTGTTATTATGTTTTAAGCCACATACTATGATAATGTTCACTATGGTAATTGTTTGCTTATTAGTTTTAAAATGCTTCGTAAAACAGGCCCCTTTTGCAAATGACATCTTCAGTCAGGGTCGTAACCAAATATAAATCTCCACATTTTTTTAAATGACTTTACACTTTAAAAAAGATGCAACAAGTTTCAATAAATTCAAATGATAAACTTTGCATCCCGTGCAGAGGGAGAATACAAACATAAAATGCCACTAAGTGGGGTTGGCATTGAAGGGGAGATGAAGGGAGGTTTCAGTTCCGAGTGACTGTTTTCTAAGTATTATTTGTGAATGCTTATTCACCACTGCCACATCCCGTTAGAAAATTGACTTCCCTGCATTTTTTTTAACGCAAAACGAAATGTGACAGGACTACTGAGACACAGACATCAACTAGTCGTCATCAGATTTAATTCGCGTCGGGCAAGCGGGCATTAAACTGTTAGGCTACCACTGTTTTGGAGGCCAATATGTGAAATGGGAAAAAAGATAACATAATAATGATTACTACAACGTATAAACACTTACAGAACAAGGAATTACTGTACTGTGTTGCATTATTTCATGAGTTATTTCACATTTCAAAATGCATAACACGGCACAGCAAAAATACACAGGGGTTGAATTATCTATCTATCTATCTAAGATACATTTGTTTAGGATAGTTAATGACAGAGCAATACACCTGTACAGTCTCTCTCCAGCTCATTGAACTCTGATCTCAGTAAACTGCACTCTAACTGGTTGGTATTCAATCACAACCCTTAGCAACATGCCTTCAGTTCCCTAATGACTGTTCCAGAAGAGTGTAGAGAAGTTAGAAGATTGCAATTTTATGACTTGGGAAATGGCTCAATTTAATTCTGCTATTAGTTTACTTGACTATTTGGTGTATGGTCTAGGGAAAACAAAGCAGAGCAGTAGAATTAGTCAAGCCTCAGTTCAACCTGGACAAAAAGATAAGTATACAGTTACTGTAGCGTCAAAGGCTTGGGATGGCTTCATTGGAAAACATTAAAGAAACATGCATATTGAAAGCCGATACCCTGCAATGACTGTTGATCAAACAAAAGGAGCTTTCATGTGGATAGGACACATTATTCATGTTTGTAACAATGCTTTCAATTGCACAGTCAGCTATAATAGTGTTGAGAAGTATTGTTTGTGTTCTGCATGCATCAGTGCAATCAAATGTAACATACTTTTTGACAGCAAAGATATTGTGAAAATGCATTGAAAATAATAAGACAGAGTTAGAGGTGTATGCTTATCCATACAACAGATCAAAACCCAATGGAGCTGATAATGACTGCATCCCCAGGCAAAACAAAGGCCATTGATAAACTGAGATTATTGCTGGATACCAGTCGCTACTTTAAAAGCTCTGATTCCTGTTAAAATATTACAGGCCACCTGTCCCAAAACATATGGTTCTAAGACTGTTAAGCGATTTCTATGAAGTCATTTTCACTCTCCGTTTATTGTAAGCAATTACTTATTTACAAAACAATCTGCATTCAGAATTCAATTTCCAAAAATGTATCGTTGTTGACAGTAGTACAGCACTATATTTTTTACTATATTACTTTTTCTATTTACTTTACAGTAGCTGACATGTAACGAAGACACTGAAGCCTAATCAAATCTAACTACTAAAAATAGATCTGTGAACAAAACCAATGTATACCTCTTCTATTGAGGTTCCCATTTTAGAACATAAGAACATAAGAAAGTTTACAAACGAGAGGAGGCCATTCGGCCCATCTTGCTCGTTTGGTTGTTAGTAGCTTATTGATCCCAGAATCTCATTAAGCAGCTTCTTGAAGGATCCCAGGGTGTCAGCTTCTACAACATTACTGGGGAGTTGATTCCAGACCCTCACGATTCTCTGTGTAAAAAAGTGCCTCCTATTTTCTGTTCTGAATGCCCCTTTGTCTAATCTTCATTTGTGAACCCTGGTCCCTGTTTCTTTTTTCAGGTCACAAAAGTCCCTTGGGTTGAAATTGTCAATACCTTTTAGAATTTTGAATGCTTGAATTAGGTCGCCGCATAGTCTTCTTTGTTCAAGACTGAATAGATTCAATTCTTTTAGCCTGTCTGCAGATGACATGCCTTTTAAACCCAGAATAATTCTGGTCGCTCTTCTTTGCACTCTTTCTAGAGCAGCAATACCCTTTTTGTACCCTAGTGACCAGAACTGAACAAATACAATATTCTGTCAAATACAATATCCCTGTAGTGTGAACAGCAGAAACAGATCGCCAACCTGTACCATGTGAGCAATTAGAAAGTTCTGCATGCAGAACAACGGTGTATTCGGCTGTATGTGTAATATTACTGTTGAAATGCAGAACAATAGAATCCTGCCCTTTCCACTGGGTCGATCAACTCCAAAACCAATAAGCGCCTGCAGTGCCAAGCCCTCTACTCACACGCTACACTTACAGATTTTCATATGCTACTGGCTCCTCTCTATCATTCTGCACTGAGACGTCGAACCAATATTTTGTACATCATTGTGGCTTACAGACTGGCTACCCTGAATCCACTATCCTCACAGTGCTTACACAATGCTTATACAGTTGTTTATTATCTCCTACATTTTCTCAGTACAATATTAGCTTCTTAAAACCTTTTCAAGATGTTCTTACCTTCACGGTTCGTAAAACTAACAAAGAATTTGGAAAAATGTACTCTTGGAATAGACTTTAAACATTACTTGCATGTTAAAGGGTTAAAATAATTAAATAAAAGCACAGTACTTTCCATGAAGCTGTTCACTGCATGCCAAAAACTAAATAAAGATATATCTGTAGGTATAAAATTGTGTAGAGTACAGTATAATTACTGTTCACATCTTTTCATGCTTTATTGTATGGATAACTAACTGCTAAACTCCTTGCTTTGTATGAATGGACGTATTTGAATTACAGAATCAGTACAATACAACAGTATAACAAAGTACAGCATTCCACGTGCACCACATTTTTTCCTCATGGGTATCCCACATGAGCTCGGTTTCAATGGACATTTGAATTTCTAGATGATAACTTTTTCATACAAGCACTGAATTTCCATTTTATGGAATCTGGAAACTAGGTCACTAGTTTGGGTCCCATATTTGAGTAATCCGTCTGTTTTTCTTTTTATATTATAGTCATTTCTGTCCAAGGAAGGGTTGAAAAATATCCCCAGCTTAATAAAAATTTTAAAAAAATAGAAGATTTGCTGCTTATTGTTTTCTTGGCAAAATTCACGATTTGGGTTAACCCCAAAGCCATCTTGAGGTGCAGGAATGGAAAAATGGCTGATGAACAACACACACTTTAATTTAATTTCCAATGGACAGTTTATTTTCCATGACAGAAACCACACTAAAAAAAAAAAAAGAATGCTAAAAACACTAAAGAGAAACTACTGAAAAGATGAAGTATTGTTGACTTTCTCAACCTTTAAAACACAAAGGGCCACTCAACCGACCCTCATGTTAATAATCAACTTTTAGTTTTGGTTTTAGTAAACAATGCTGTTAAGCCAAAAATATCATAATTTAATGATCTGTGTTGGGTAGGTAGAACAGTAAGTGTATTCTCTCAAGCTATTTTGTAATCATTAAGTGACTGTTTTGACCTCAACAGTGACTGCATATCTCACAAATGACCTTTGGCAACAACTGAGTAGCGAAGGCCATTTACTTGTTTGGCTGCACAAGTTTGTAATTCCTTACCTACTTTCTTAAGCATATCTCACTCGAAGAATGAACATTACCCTATTGTTTATTGATTTACTGTGAAAAAGTGAATGACATCCATCAGTGGCGCTGGAACAATTTTTATAGTGGGGGTGCCGAGAGCCATTGAACCAAACTGTATGGTGCAGCCATGCATTCAGTTAAAACGTTTTAATAAAACAAAGTTATCATCAACATATGTTTATCTATTAAAGTAAAACAAAACAAAAGTCTTTAGCCACAGTTCTTGCTACAATGTTTCCAACAAGTTTACCACAAAATGTTTAGAGCAAACAAATAGAAAAGTGGCATTTAATGTTATGCTCCACTTAAATGCTGCAATTTAGAAATGTTTACTTGTAAAAACATGTTGAACAGTTGTATTTTATTTACAGTAGTCACTGTTGACAAGGTCCGAAGGCTCCAAAAGGCCCGCCGGTGTCATGCTGATTAATTTGTTCATGAGTGAATGGGCATCTAGCACGTCCAGAATGTCACTGTGTGCGTGTGTTTTAGTGTTTTAAGCAGCACCCCAGTTAGCGGCATTTGGATGAGCTGATTTTAGCAGGTAGTGCCACTGAGAATTACATTATTTGTTTTGGGACATTTTCAATAACCGTTCTACTCTATACAAACATCTTATGTGTTCCAGCTACTAAGTGACTTGTGAGATTGCAACCATGCGATTTATAAAATATTCTGCCCCTGTCAACGCAGACTGGTCTATTAAACGAGGCAGTCTTCCCAGCGACAGCGAGTGGAAGCGACAGCGAGTGGGAGAAGTACAGCGTGGAAAAGTACAGAGCAGTTTAGAAGCAGAAAGGAGAAATTGCATCTTGAATTGCTTTAATCAGAAAACAGAGGACATTGGGGAAACACAGCCGCGTGTGTTTTTCTGATAACAAACAAGCTGAAACTCGGAGCAGCTGATTCAAATTCAGCGGCGTTCTGAGACACGGGCGAGGGGAGGAGCCGACAGCACAGCAGAACAACGCAGTTAAACGAGGCAGTCTTCCCAGCGACAGCGAGTGGAAGCGACAGCGAGTGGGAGAAGTACAGCGTGGAAAAGTACAGAGCAGTTTCGAAGCAGAAAGGAGAAATTGCATCTTGAATTGCTTTAATCAGAAAACAGAGGACATTGGGGAAACACAGCCGCGTGTGTTTTTCTGATAACAAACAAGCTGAAACTCGGAGCAGCTGATTCAAATTCAGCGCCGTTTTGAGACACGGGCGAGGGGAGGAGCCAACAGCACAGCAGAACAACGCAGTTAAACGAGGCAGTCTTCCCAGCGACAGCGAGTGGAAGCGACAGCGAGTGGGAGAAGTACAGCGTGGAAAAGTACAGAGCAGTTTCGAAGCAGAAAGGAGAAATTGCATCTTGAATTGCTTTAATCAGAAAACAGAGGACATTGGGGAAACACAGCCGCGTGTGTTTTTCTGATAACAAACAAGCTGAAACTCGGAGCAGCTGATTCAAATTCAGCGCCGTTCTGAGACACGGGCGAGGGGAGGAGCCGACAGCACAGCAGAACAACGCAGTTAAACGAGGCAGTCTTCCCAGCGACAGCGAGTGGAAGCGACAGCGAGTGGGAGAAGTACAGGCGTGGAAAAGTACAGAGCAGTTTCGAAGCAGAAAGGAGAAATTGCATCTTGAATTGCTTTAATCAGAAAACAGAGGACATTGGGGAAACACAGCCGCGTGTGTTTTTCTGATAACAAACAAGCTGAAACTCGGAGCAGCTGATTCAAATTCAGCGCCGTTTTGAGACACGGGCGAGGGGAGGAGCCAACAGCACAGCAGAACAACGCAGTTAAACGAGGCAGTCTTCCCAGCGACAGCGAGTGGGAGAAGTACAGCGTGGAAAAGTACAGAGCAGTTTCGAAGCAGTTTGAAAGCAGGTTGACGGCTGCAGAAGAAACTAAACTTCAAAAAAAAAAAAAAAAAAAACCCCTCAACATGGTCTTCAAGCCAGTAATCTGTGACACCTGCTTGATGTGGGAAATCCGAGAAAACCCAGCGGAGCTAAACCAAGTGTGCGTAAAGTGCCGCGCGATCCAGGATTTGCATAAACTAGTAAGTATGCTAGAAATGGAGCTGGAAGAAGTGAGACAGCAACAAGATCTTGAGGAACTGGCACACCCACAATTCATGGAAGTCTGCATCACCCCTAACAGACTGAAAGCCACCAGGGAGATAGAAGGTCAGAACAGCTGGGTTCAGGTAGGCAGAAGCAGGGAAAAAAAGAAACTTCGTCAAACACAACCACCAGAAATCAAAACAACCAACAGATTTGAGTCACTTCAGAATTGTGATGAGCAGAACCAACAACAAGAGAATGAAAGGAACAACATCCAGGACCCCATTGACAGTGGTGACCAGACAGCAAAAAGAAGGGAGGTCATGATTGTTGGGGACTCCATATTGAGAAACACAGCAAGTTCAGTTCGCAGTTTGGACCCCCTTACTACAACAGTGTGCTGCCTTCCGGGAGCCTCGGTCAAGCACATCACTGAAAACGTGGACAGGCTCCTAGAACGAACAGGAGACGACCCGGTAGTAGTCGTCCACATCGGTACAAACAACATTGGAAGAGACAGACCAAAATCCCTGCAAAACAAATTCAGAGAGCTAGGAAGGAAATTAAAAGAGAAAACCAAAACTGTGGTATTTTCTGGTATACTACCCGCACCTTGCAAAGGACCATATGGACAGCTGGAAATAATAAATCAAAACCAATGGTTGAAGACGTGGTGCACACGGGAAGGCTTCACCTATCTTGATCATTGGACCACTTTCTACAACGAGGACTATCTGTATAGACGGGATGGACTGCATTTAAATAACAAGGGAACCAGTCTACTTGGAGAAAAGATCCTCGAGCAGGTTCGGAAGCATTTAAACTAGAAAGGAAGGGGGGAGAAATCAACAAAAAAACAGAAGGGAGACCGCATCAAAACAAGAACAACAACTCAGGTAAGACAACCATTAAATGTATTTATCTAAATGCTAGAAGTATCAGAAACAAAATTCTAGAACTTGAAGCTACTGCACTAACAGGTAACTATGATGTGATAGGTGTTACAGAAACTTGGTTATCTGAGAGTGATGGGGACGAATATAATATTTGTGGGTATACACTGTATAGGAAAGACAGGCAGGACAGACGAGGAGGAGGGGTAGCGCTATACATAAGAAACAGTCTTGAAGCCCAGGTGTTAAACCTGGACAAAGAAAATAAAACCGAATCAATATGGGTCAGAATAACAGACAAAAATTCAAAAGGCATAATAATAGGAGCATGCTATAGACCGCCAGATTCAGACGGTGAGCACAATAATCTGTTATACAATGACATTAGAAATGTGTGTAGCAAAGGAGAAGCCATACTAATGGGGGATTTCAACTTCCCCCAAATAAAATGGGAAAACCCGGTGGGTAGCGCGAAGGATGAAATAGAAATGGTGGAAATGACAAATGACTGCTTCCTAACACAATTTGTGAAGGCACCCACTAGAGGGGAGGCATGCCTTGATTTAGTCTTTTCAAATAACGAAGATAGAATAACTAAAACAGAGGTCAGAGAACCACTGGCAAACTCAGACCACAACATGGTCTCATTTGAAGTGTTTTTTAAATCCCCAAAAGTAAAGACTAAAGCTAAGGTTTACAATTTTAGAAAAGCAAACTATGAAGGCATGAAACAGAGACTAACAGAAGTAGATTGGAGTAAAATAGAGAAAACACCCACAGAAGAAGGATGGTTGTTCTTCAAAAATGTAGTACTAGAGGCGCAAAACAATTACATCCCTAAAGTAGACAAATCTAAATGTAAAACTAAATTGCCAAAATGGTTTAATAGATCAATTAAAAAAAATATTCAGCGAAAAAAGGCACTTTACAGAGCATTAAAAAAGGACCAAAAAGAAAGTACGCAGAAAGAGTACACAGAACTGCAAATGCAAGTCAAAAAGGAAGTTAGAAAGGCCAAGAGAGAAATAGAAATGAACATTGCTAAGGGAGCTAAAACCAATTCCAAAATGTTTTTCCAATATTACAACAGCAAGAGAACATTCAAAGAGGAGATTAAATGTTTAAGAGATACAAATGGCAAAATCGTAGAGGAAGAAAAAAAAAAAAAAAATAGCAAATATGTTAAATGATTACTTTTCACAAGTTTTTACAAAGGAAGATACTGACAACATGCCCCACATGTCATCCAGTTCCTATCCAGTTTTAAATAACTTTAGCATAACTGAGGCAGAAGTGTTAAAGGGACTAGGAGCTCTTAAAATAAACAAATCCCCTGGGCCGGATGAGATCCTCCCAGTAGTACTCAAAGAAATGAAAGAAGTAATTTACAAACCGCTAACCAAGATCATGCAGCAGTCTCTTGACACAGGGGTGGTACCGACAGACTGGAAAATTGCAAACGTAATACCGATCCACAAAAAGGGAAACAAAACTGAACCAGGTAACTACAGACCAGTAAGCCTGACTTCTATTATATGCAAACTTATGGAAACTATAATAAGATCCAAAATGGAAAATTACCTATATGGTAACAGGGTACTGGGAGACAGTCAACATGGTTTTAGGAAAGGGAGATCGTGTCTAACTAACCTGCTTGATTTTTTTGAGGATGCAACATCGATAATGGATAATTGCAAAGCATATGACATGGTTTATTTAGATTTCCAGAAAGCTTTTGACAAAGTCCCGCACAAAAGATTAATTCTCAAACTGAACGCAGTTGGGATTCAGGGAAACACATGTACATGGATTAGGGAGTGGTTAACTTGTAGAAAACAGAAAGTACTGATTAGAGGAAAAACCTCAGAATGGAGTGTGGTAACCAGCGGTGTACCACAGGGATCAGTATTAGGTCCTCTGCTATTCCTAATCTACATTAATGATTTAGATTCTGGTATAGTAAGCAAACTTGTTAAATTTGCAGACGACACAAAAGTAGGAGGAGTGGCAAACACTGTTGCAGCAGCAAAGGTCATTCAAAATGATCTAGACAAGATTCAGAACTGGGCAGATACATGGCAAATGACATTTAATAGAGAAAAGTGTAAGGTACTGCACGCAGGAAATAAAAATGTACATTATAAATATCATATGGGAGATATTGAAATTGGAGAAGGAATCTATGAAAAAGACCTAGGAGTTTTTGTTGACTCAGAAATGTCTTCATCTAGGCAATGTGGGGAAGCTATAAAAAAGGCTAACAAGATGCTCGGATACATTGTGAAAAGTGTTGAATTTAAATCAAGGGAAGTAATGTTAAAACTGTACAATGCACTAGTAAGACCTCATCTTGAATATTGTGTGCAGTTCTGGTCACCTCGCTATAAAAAAGATATTGCTGCTCTAGAAAAAGTGCAAAGAAGAGCGACCAGAATTTTTCCGGGCTTAAAAGGCATGTCATATGCAGACAGGCTAAAAGAATTGAATCTGTTCAGTCTTGAACAAAGAAGACTACGTGGCGACCTAATTCAAGCATTCAAAATTCTAAAAGGTATTGACAGTGTCGACCCAAGGGACTTTTTCAGCCTGAAAAAAGAAACAAGGACCAGGGGTCACAAATGGAGTTTAGAAAAAGGGGCATTCAGAACAGAAAATAGGAGACACTTTTTTACACAGAGAATTGTGAGGGTCTGGAATCAACTCCCCAGTAATGTTGTTGAAGCTGACACCCTGGGATCCTTCAAGAAGCTGCTTGATGAGATTTTGGGATCAATAAGCTACTAACAACCAAACGAGCAAGATGGGCCGAATGGCCTCCTCTCGTTTGTAAACTTTCTTATGTTCTTATTATGTTTTGTGTTCAAACGGCAAGTAAAAAGACACATTGCAACGCACACACAGCTCCAAAAATTCATCAAACTAGCAAGTTTTACCACTGCACCAGCAGGTGCACAGCACCACTGTACTTCGTGCTACTGCATCCCCAGGACCCCTAGTTCCCACTCCCTGAATTACATAGGGTAAAATGTTTCCTCTGAAGAGGAACCTCATCCGGAACCATTGGGTGCGTTCCCATCCCTGAAAGGACAAGAGGACTGCTAGTATTTTGCATTCAAAAGTGTTAGGTGGTCATTGAAAAGAGCAGAAGTAACAATCTACAAACCTCCATCATTATAGAGGTTTTAGAGCTGTGTTTAGCATTAGGTATATCAAAGTACTGCCCAGTCCTGATAGTAAGACAAGCAAACAAGAAGAGATGGTTATACAGGTAAAGTGGTTAATGTTGTGTGCAATAAAATTACTTGAAATAGTTATAGCCCCATTAAGTAATTAACATATCTTTGTTTTATAGCAGTGTTAATAATTGCTCAGATTAAAGTAGAAACAGTTACTGCTTAGTTTTCTATTGCTGGATACAAAATTTGCACGTTTCAACCAGAAAACAAATGTAAAGACATTCTGGCAGTACAATGAGTAAACAGCAAGACTGCTTTTGAATTACGCTGCAAACATTATAGGATGTGGAAGGGTATGACATATAGTTCTTGCTCAATATTGTTGTAAGTTAATGGTTCATATGTATTTACAGTGCTTTAGATTGTATTATTTTTGTATTTCTTATTGCCAGATTGTTTATTTAGAGGAAAGCTAATGTTTAGCCCTTGAACACAATTTCTATTAATCACAGGGTTTTAAGACTTTGCTTGCATTAGCTGATAGTTGCCAATGCCAGCCAAGGCTTAACTAAATTTGAAAAATGTTAGAAGGTCTAGGGTAGCAACTAATTTCCATGCAATATCCTTGGGAAAGCACATGTAGCCCCCAGTAGTCTGTAACCTGTAGATTAGCAAGCAATAAAACACTAGATTACATGTGCGGGTGGAGTGTGTTCATTGCCTAACTATAGCTCTGATAAACAGACTGCACACTATATAATTGTCAATGAACTGCTATCATCCAAAAACATATACAGTACCTTGTATAAAACATTGATAAAACTAAGTAATTGTAATAGTGGATCTATCTATGCAGCCAATCATAAGATATTCACCCATTCATTATATATTCAGAATAGCCATGCAACGGTTATGATTTTCCTATAAAAACCAAACCAAAACTGACATTTGCAAAAGAATTATGCAACAAAAGATAAAACCCAACCAAAAAGGGAGGTCATCACACACTTTACTGAATGCAGACGCTTCATATAAACATCGCTTAATAATTTGAATATTGCAATATAAATAAAATGTTCAATATGATTGTCTCTGATACAGCTGGTTGAAGTATCCACTTGTCCCCAGTAACCGAAACCGGTATGGCAGCACACTCCTGCAGATCCTTTACATTTTGAACAGTTCAATAAGGTGAAATACTCGGCATTTCATTAAAACCAACCTTTATTGATATCCATTTGTTTAAAAAATGCGCAGAAAAACGCGTTTCAACACATCAGTGTCTTCATCGGGTTAAACAACACCACCATTCATTGTGTTATATTTTCTTTGTCAATTAGCAGTTACGTTTATATGTTCTTTGTCAATTAGCAGTTACATTACATCATCGATTGCATAATCATTAATTAGCGAACACTTCAGTTAACAGTCAAATCCGTGTAGTGCAGGATGCCCTCTATAGCCTGGATGTCGCCAGTTCAAGTCCAGGTTATACCACAGCCGACCGGGGACGGGAGCTCCCAGGGGGGCGCACAATTGGCCGAGCACCACCCAGGAGGGGGCTTAGGTCGGCCAGGGTGTCCTCAGCTCACAGTGCACCAGTGACCCCTGTAGTCTGGCCGGGCGCCTGCTTCCCAGTGCGGCATTGTGCTTCGACGCTGTAGCAGAGGTGGCTGCATGGTCCTGCAGTGTGAAAAGAAGCGGTCGGTTGACGGCACGTACCTCGGAGGACAGCGTGTGTTTGTCTGCGCTGCTCCAGATCTAGTAATAGCCAGTAGTTATTATACAGTTATTATACAGTTATAAAAAGTTAAGACATCCCTTATTGATTCTAACCACGGCTGGTTTATCTGGATGTTCAGATGTCTAGGCCTGTTTTCCTTCCAGGTTTTAAAAGGGTTTGTTGATGAAAGGTGCTGGTGCTGCAGGCAGTCATGCACAAACACCTACATATCCTACCCTAAACCTTGTGTTAAAAAATGCACTCCAAGAAGTAAAAAGCTGAAGCTGGAAGGTTTTGAGTTAAAACAAAGTTTCATCTGTTAAATTGCTCTGTGTAGACCAAATAAAAAATGTAATAATGATGCTAAACTGACCAAAACAGCCAAATGCAAAAGTATTGAAAGAAAATAAAATGTTAGTTGAAGTACCCCCCGAACCACTGTGAAACTGAACTAAGCAGCAAAGTGGGCAAAGCTGCAAAACAAGCAAAAGTGATACTGCTGTCAACTATCTGGAAGCTGCATTAAATTAGATGTTTCTGGCAGCAGGTCTGTTAATTTTATTAAGGAAGCTTTGTTTACTGTGCATATTGATTGAATTCAAGTGTAAAGGCCTTATCCATACAGTCATATGAAAGCAGCAGGCTCTAATAAACTAGCATACTAAACGAGAAGTTTGCTCATGTTTTTTAGGGGACTGGCAGCGGGCCCAAGTTCTAGCTTTAGTTTTTTTGTGGACATAAATCTAGACGACATTTTAAAGAGTTTCCTCATCAGAAACCATTTTAAAATGCTGCCAAACGTCTCAGTCACTTTGAAGCCAACACGTTGATCTAAATAACTGAAAGCCACAAGCTCAGATGTAATTTGCACGTGATTTGCCACTTAGAAACGACCACAGCAACAATGAGGGTACCAGAAAAATAATACATAAAAAAGTGTAATGTCTCTTATTACATTATTGTATTTGTTTCACATTGTCTTGAATTATATAATACATTAGAATGAGTAATACAATAACAATGTATTGAGCTTATTTAAAAAAAAAAAAAAAGTGAGAATAATGGTATGTCCCGTTCCCTTGGATGCACAAATGCAGTTTTTAAAATGTTTTATTTATCTTAAACTTTCATTTCCGTTTTGCCACAAACCGATTGGATGTCACAAATAGCAACAAGAGCTGATAAAAAAACTGTTGAAATGTTTGTGCAACATGCCTATTCTAACAGTAAGTGATGACTTTGTGTTCCCTTTCTATATCTCACATTCCACTGATAGAGGTAAATACTGTAAAATATAATCTTCTGTTGTCTGCCAATTTCAGTTAAACAACCAGGTTGTATGGATTTAAGATATAGAAAAGGGGATACACAACTTAAAGCTGCATTTTCAGTACATTTACATTTAGACTTGATTTAATCGTCATCCTTTCAGAAAAAAAACCAAAGACGATAATGTAATCCCATCATTAAAAATTGCAAAGCTGTGCTTGTGTAATACACACAGTTTTTCACTGCAGCCGTTTACCATTTTCATAAGTATGTGTCAACATACAGAACCATCTTTTGAATCATACTGATCTGGTGCACTATGTTGAATGATATTCTAAAACGTAATTATAGAAACTATTCCAATATTTAAAATATAGTCTCTGATAGGACTAGCTTAAATGGTACATGCTTACAAATACAAAAAACATACAGTAATTTACACCTTCCTCGTTCCTAAAGTTAGTCATCAACAGGCTTTTATTTTGAGATTCAGTTTGTGCTGGGATTCTGAAACAAGCGAGAGAGCCTTTTGAAAAACAGAAAAAGTTTACAAGAAGCTTCATGGCTCCTTACTGATTACCCCCCAAAGTCTCTTCTCTTTAAGTGCTAAATTGTTGCCAACTGTGTGTTATAATAAACCAGAAAAATGCCATACCACTGAAGAGTAAAGGCTTTTTAGTTGGTGTTGACATTCATTCTAAGGGAATCTTCTTCGTTTAAATAGTAGCAGTATTGTGCAAAACCTTGTCTGCTAGTGGATCAATGTCAGTACATGGCAGAGACAAAATCCAGAAAGCACCTGGTGAGCTTGTAGTCTGATATGCATCCTTTTCAATATCCAGCAAAAGGAGCTTTCAAGGCAGCTATCAGAGAGAGGGTCAAGGCTTTTGCTTTTGTTACACATGCAAGCCTTTCAGGTCTATTTTACGGTAAATTTGATTATGCTGAAAATCATTTTGGACGGCTGGATTGTCTTACTGTAGTTAACAGTGCTGTAGCTGCAGAATAATTTCCCATCTGGTCAACTGCAGGGCCTTAAATCTGCAAATATCATCAGGTGTGATATCTGCAAAATACTGCACCTCTCCCTCCGCCTCCTCCACTGAAATGCTACCAAGGCGTCCAATTATAAACATCATAGCTAAAAGACATGCCAGCAGGGAGACTCAAAGAGGGCCTTT
Source organism: Polyodon spathula (assembly GCF_017654505.1). Classification (NCBI taxonomy): domain Eukaryota; kingdom Metazoa; phylum Chordata; class Actinopteri; order Acipenseriformes; family Polyodontidae; genus Polyodon; species Polyodon spathula. The sequence goes on from NC_054542.1 coordinate 29,598,772, forward strand.
AATTTGATTAATTTCCAGCATTATGTGATACCGTTGACATACTCACATGGCACAGCTCTGCAATTTTACCTTTGTTCTGGGCACAAGATACTGCACATTTGTATCATTTAAACACCTTATTGATCTTGAACTTATAAGAATGCATACATTGTATGCAGTGTTCTTACTGTACCTCATACTGCAAAATGCCTACAATCGCTAATTAGACAGCAAGTTAATAGGTGGATAATAGGGCTACAAAGAGTCATTGACACCAAAAAGGAGGGGATGCAGTATTTTCTATTCAAAGCACTTCAATGGCTCATTTTCAAAGCTGTTTTGACATGGGACACTGGAGTCATCTATGCATTTGTGTTTGAACCAGAATACCAGCATAAACATATTGGTGCTGAAAATGATGCTGTGCTTGTGCACACACAAAGCGATGCAGTGGTTCTGCCAATGTTAGCAATGCCATCCCTACTTATTATCGTGTGCCTGAATGTAATTAAAAAACAAATATGGAGGACAAGTAAAACAAAACAAACATCACCAATAAATACAGCAGTTAAAATATCCAAGACACTGACTGTTTCATTTGTGATTTTGCTAATTTAAAAGAACAACACTACTACATTTGCAGTGCTCATTGGCATCTTACTCCTATGCAGTGTACACCCAACGATTTTTGGGGAAGTCATGGATTATTAATTCCAAGATGATTACAATATTGTGGTTGTAAAGGTCAAGGTTAAAAAAAAAAAAACAACAGTAGCTTGAAATTATAGATCAGCAGTCATAAGGTCAGTTTATTTCTTAGAGTATATAATGCTGACATGATCAAAACTACACCACTAATGTCAATGCATTCCCAATGAATTAGTGAATATTTCACAATCCTAATCTCTGCTATTTAAGGCAACCCAAAAAAAACCCCACTCAAATCAAATTGTAAATATTGGAAGGAGGCACAGAGTTCAAACTGTACGACTGGACAATCCTATGTTGGCAGGAAAATGCAAACTAAACTGTTTTTCTAAAACAAACACTACATAGCCTGGCTCGGCTAGACAATCTAATACCTACTTTAAGCATGCAAAACAGTGTAGCGGCTTGCAAAGACACTTTTTTTTTTTTTTTTTTTTTTATTGGATTGGATTATTAACAACTGTATCAGCATTCACAGCTGTATTATACTAAAATGACAAACTGTACCATTACCACACAAACAATTTTACACAATTGTTGATAACCCAGAACAAAGCATTCCTATGGCTATTAGTGTATAAATATAGAAGTATGTAAAACTAGGTTCAAGTTGTGAGGACATTCTAACTAAAGTGGATTAATGGTGGTTGGGGGGGGCGGCGGGTTGTGGAAAGCCCTTGAAAAAGCTTTAAAATAATACTGGATGTATTTGCCTTCAGCATTCCCCATATATGAATACCAAGCTTCACATTCAAGCCATGTGGGATGACATGGATCCTCTTCTGCATGCACACAACACCTACTGTGCCCAGGTGGAACCCTTTTATCCATCGCTCCAGGTTTATGTATCATCAGCCACAAATGGACGAAACAGCTCTCCTGAATGTGTCCACTGTACTGTAGCTACAATTAACCTGTTTTAATTCAATCCAAATATCCAAAAAAAATTAACAGCATGCAGGCAAACAAAAACCTGTACTACAAATAAGTTTAACTTTTTTTAATATCAGTCTTAAGCCTGCCAATGGTTTGGTAGGGGAATTGAGGGAAAAAACAACAGCATTAAATGCAGAAATATACTAAGTCTACAATAAATGTTTGTGTGTGTGTGTGTGTGTGTGTGTGTGTGTGTGTGTGTGTGTGTGTGTGTGTGTATAGGGTTGGCAGGGAGGAGGTTAAAACACTCTGTCTGAATATACAGGTGGCAGGTGGACATTCCCTAATTAGGTAATTGAGTACTAATTGGGTAATGGCCAACTCTATTAAAAAGGAAGAACCATGTTGAAGATTTTTGGAAGAAGTGTAGGGTTTATGAAACTGTGTTTAGAAACTATTCAGTGAAGGCCATCGCACAGCCTGAACAGTAGTTTGTTTTGTAGTGTTTCTGTTTACATTTTTTATTTTGGCCACTGTGCCTTTGTTTGTCTGTTATGTATTATAAACATGCACAACAGCTCTTTCACTGCAGTTTTCCCACCTAAATCTATTTTCACTTAATGACAGAGGAAAGGAGGTGAAAAACACGAGAGAACTTAGTAAGCAACCTAGAGTAGAGGGGATTCCCTTTGGTTTCATGCAATGTAATGATTCCGTAAAATACACGTCTGCTTAATTATTTTAAAACGAAGAGATGCTGCTGCCCAAACAATTGTGGTTTTCTCATTAAAACCTGTAGTGTAGCACAGCGGTTTTGCTGACTCTTGTAAGCTAGTTAATAAAACAGGAATGCAAATGTTGAAACCTAGTGTTGTCCCATGTTGAATGAGTAGAATAAACAGGCAGGGAACAAAACAGCATCTATATTTCAGAGCTGTTTAAATGATCTTGAACTACCGGACAGGGTGCAGCTCACTGTTTTTCAGAAATCAATACGCAACCCCAGAGAATAAGGAAAATTACAAACTCAAGGGACATTCTGCTCTGGGAATACGACAGGCACACACCAAACCATTTTCACGTCTGTGTTCGAGGGTGATCGTGTTCAGAATGAATAAGATGTCTTGACACAGACATCTCAGTGGCCTCTTTCTTAAACCATTATATTCATTACCAGTCTTCCCAATTACTTTCCACTTACAAAACTGAAACTCCATTTCAGGACTGGCCCTTCTGGGTCCTAGGCTAACACTGGTTTATAGAAATATACAGGAACATGTTACTACTATATACTATAACTTCTATCAACCATGTATTTTTGTAGTCCTTCATCAGCTAAGATATAGCAAAACTGGAACTAACATTATATTCTACACTTACTTTTACTCAGCTACCGTTTATTCCCTCTAGTTCTAATCTCTGTGCTAAATTCGAAGTACTGTATGGGTTAACTTTATCTATACTATTTATGATTTTATAGCTCTTATTCAAGTCGTCATCACCCCCCCTTTCCGTTCTTTTTTTCAGCTGAAGAGCGTGAATTCTTCAAATCATTTCTCATAGCTCATGTCACTAAGTCCTGGGATCAACCTATTTTCCCATCTCTTTCGAGTACAATGATGTCTTTTGTGTAGTGAGGTGACCAAAACTGCACAAAGTAATCTAGGTGGGGTCTAACTAGGGCATTGCATAATCTTACCATAACCTCTCTGGACTTATACAAAATGCTTTTTGCAATATAGCCTAACATTCTATTTGTCTTTTTTTTTTTTTTTTTTTTTTTTTAATTTAGTGGTGGTCAATTATTTTTATTTTTTTCGCCCCAATTTAGTAATGTCCCCCATTTGTCTTTTTAATTTCCTCACCACACTGGCAGGATACTTTTAATGATGACTCCACTGTAACCCCAAGATCCTTTTCAAAGTCCTTGTCCTGTATTTCAGTTCCGCTCAATTAAAATGTATAACCTGAATTATCTTGCCCAATATGCAATATTGTAAAAACCTTTGTATAAGTCTATTTTCTGGGTATTTTCAGGGGGTCCTAAAAAAGGGGGAGCGACTTATACACCGGTGTGACCTATGGGCTTTTTCCTGAAATTGTTGTCTCAAAAAGGGGGGGTGACTTATACACTGGTTTTTACAGTACTTTATATTAAAATGAATTCGTCACAAGTTTAACCAGTTACAGTCAAATCCCCCTGAATTAGCTGGGCCGGTTTCAGTCCACCACTCCCACCCCAAGTTTGGTATCACCAGCAAATGTAACATTGTTGCAATGTGTATCTTGGTATAACTGAGGAACAGTAAAGGTTTTTGTACAGACTCTTGAGGTACCCCAATAATTATACAGCCCCCCAATCAGATTTTACACCTCTCACAATTACTCTCTGCTTTCTGTTTTTAAAACAGTTCTGTTTCCAATTACATGTCCTCCCCTATATTCCTGCTGATTTTAAGTCTTTCATGTGGGGCAAATCACATCATAAGCTTTACCATCATCTACATTAGCTATAACATACTCAAAAAAGTCAAGTAGGTTAGTTAGGAATGACCTCCCTCTTCTGAACCCATGCTGGGTATCCCCTATAATATTGTTACTGTATAAATAGTCCTCATGCTTACAGAAGTTACACTAATAGGTCTATAATTACCTGGGTCTGTCTTATCCCTCTTAAATGGCACGAAAATTTGCAAGCTTCCAGTTTGCAGTTGTTTTACTTTTATAATATTGAAAGATATTTTTTAGGATTATGTTTTGCACCACTGGCAATATTTCTTTCCAGATCTCTTTTGGCCTTCCTAACGTCCATTTTTACTTGTTAAGCGTATTCCTACATTCTTCCTAATTGTTACTCTTTCTTCTTTCCTGCAAGTCATAAACAGCCCTATTTTTTTTTAGTTTATTTTCTGTTTAACTATCTTGGTGACTGCTTGTTAAACCTTGCCTTTTTTTTATTTTAGGCATATCCTTGTCCTGCACATCTTGCATTATAACTTTAAATCTGTTCCACTGAACTTCAACTGTCATATCTTCCAATTTCCCGTTCTTATGTTCTTATGGTCTCAGTTTTACTGTCAAAGGGCAAGTCTTTCTAGTCGGCATCTTTCTCAACCGTGTAATTCATTTTATAGAAGCGGGATCTGCAGATACAATTCTCGTGAAGTACGACATTTTCCAATAAGGCAACATGCAACACTGTAACACATATTCACGCCTATAAAAAGTCCAAGAATACTTGTTTAACTTTTCCCATTTGCCCCTACAGCTACATCAATCACTATATCACTCAGCTTGTCAAAGAAAAGACAAGCTATAATAAAACACAACAGAGAAGCTGTTCCACTCTAATGAAAGAGCTCATTTTATTAAGATGACTGACATCGCTAATGAACATTACAGACATTTAAAAAACTGTTTCCAAAAGTAATGAAAAAAATATATATATTATTAATCCTATCATATCAATAATAATCCCCCTTATGGGTAACACTCTTCAGTTTACTGATCCATGAGGAAGGCGAGTGCAATGAGTCACGAAGAGAGACAAACCCAAACCCACTGGGTCATCAACTAACCAGGCTCAATGAACTATGGGCAGAGAAAGACTGCAGAACCATGCAGATCAGAAGACACAATAGTAGACTGGTCCCTCTATCCACTATTCTCAAAGGCCTGTCTGAAACCTACTGTAAGAATGTTGGGAATGGATCCGGGATATTTCACAGTTGATGTTGGACCACATTTACAATGCTTTAGCTCCCATGCAAGTTTTGTGCCAGTGTTTTCTAAAAAGGATATAAATAAGTTGGTATTCCCTTTTGGGGAAATTAATAGCGACAACTTAACTACAGATAAAGCACAGTAAATCTGATCCAAAGACAGGTTACTTTATATCAATGCCAGATTAAAAGGTTATTAAAGGTTTATTTGTTAAAATCAGTTATGGGATAATATAAAATGTTTACTATTGAATACACTATTTCATATAAAACCAGGTAATATTGTATTTAAATTAAATAAAAAATATCTAATGTTGTCAAATAGCAATATTTAATGTGTATAAAAAGACATCTCTAAATTGCTAAGATTTTTTTTTTTTTTTTTTTTTTTTTTACTGTGTAGCAATGGTTATTCAATGACATAATTGAAGTCTATTATAAACAGCACCAACCTTTGACTACAGTGGCTTGCGAAAGTATTGACCCCCTCTTGGCATTTTTCCTATTTTGTTGCCTTACAACCTGGAATTAAAATTGATTTTTTGGGGGTTTGTATCATTTGATTTACACAACATGCCTACCACTTTGAAGAAGCAAAATATTTTTGATTGTGAAACAAACAAGAAATAAGACAAAAAAAAACAGCAAACTTGAGCGTGCATAAGTATTCACCCCCCCAAAGTCAATACTTTGTAGAGCCACCTTTTGCAGCAATTACAGCTGCAAGTCTCTTGGGGTATGTATCTATAAGCTTGGCACATCTAGCCACTGGGATTTTTGCCCATTCTTCAAGGCAAAACTGCTCCAGCTCCTTCAAGTTGGATGAGTTCCGCTGGTGTACAGCAATCATAAGTCATACCACAGATTCTCAATTGGATTAAGGTCTGGGCTTTGACTAGGCCATTCCAAGACATTTAAATGTTTCCCCTTAAACCACTCGAGTGTTGCTTTAACAGTATGCTTAGGGTCATTGTCCTGCTGGAAGGTGAACCTCTGTCCCAGTCTCAAATCTCTGGAAGACTGAAACAGGTTTCCCTCAAGAATTTCCCTGTATTTAGCGCCATCCATCATTCCTTCAATTCTGACCAGTTTCCCAGTCCCTGCCGATGAAAAACATCCCCACAGCATGATGCTGCCACCACCATGCTTCACTGTGGGGATGGTGTTCTCGGGGTGATGAGAGGTGTTGGGTTTGCGCCAGACATAGCGTTTTCCTTGATGGCCAAAAAGCTCAATTTTAGTCTCATCTGACCAGATTACCTTCTTCCATATGTTTGGGGAGTCTCCCACATGCCTTTTGGCGAACACCAAACGTGTTTGCTTATTTTTTTCTTTAAGCAATGGCTTTTTTCTGGCCACTCTTCCGTAAAGCCCAGCTCTGTGGAGTGTATGGCTTAAAGTGGTCCTATGGACAGATACTCCAATCTCCGCTGTGGAGCTTTGCAGCTCCTTCAGGGTTATCTTTGGTCTCTTTGTTGCCTCTCTGATTAATGCCCTCCTTGCCTGGTCCGTGAGTTTTGGTGGGCGGCCCTCTCTTGCCAGATTTGTTGTGGTGCCATATTCTTTCCATTTTTTAATAAAGGCTTTAATGGTGCTCCGTGGGATGTTCAAAGTTTCTGATATTTTTTTATAACCCAACCCTGATCTGTACTTCTCCACAACTTTGTCCCTGACCTGTTTGGAGAGCTCCGTGGTCTTCATGGTGCCGCTTGCTTGGTGGTGCCCTTTGCTTAGTGGTGTTGCAGACTCTGGGGCCTTTCAGAACAGGTGTATATATACTGAGATCATGTGACAGATCATGTGACACTTAGATTGCACACAGGTGGACTTTATTTAACTAATTATGTGACTTCTGAAGGTAATTGGTTGCACCAGATCTTATTTAGAGGCTTACTAGCAAAGGGGGTGAATACATATGCACGCACCACTTTTCCGTTATTTATTTTTTAGAATTTTTTGAAACAAGTTATTTTTTTCATTTCACTTCACCAATTTGGACTATTTTGTGTATGTCCATTACATGAAATCCAAATAAAAATCAATTTTAATTCCAGGTTGTAAGGCAACAAAATAGGAAAAATGCCAAGGGGGGGGTCAATACTTTCGCAAGCCACTGTACCTACAGTATTTCTTTCATTAGGCAGGATAGTCCAAGATTAGTGGTAATCAGGGTGTGAACAGCATTTATTTTATAGAATGTTAAACCTGAACCCTTCTGACTCTCTAGCAGGTATTTCAGCTGCCTTCGCTCCTGAGATGTGCAGGCTACTAGAAAGCTATCAGCAGGATTTGAAGGTGCTGACTTTTTTGCTTCCCGTTATTGTGCAGAGACAGTTAGTTTTTTTCTTTGTAACAAAACGGGAACTGTATTCATGAAGCATGCAAATTACAGCCCCTTACCAACAGCAACACTGTAAAAGCTTTTCATATCAAATGAAGATTGGGCCAAAAGATTTAGTCCTTTGTCCCATTTACCCAAAGGGTTTAGTTGAAATAGCAAACAAAAAAAACACATTTTTTTATGTTATTTCTCTGAATGAAAGCACAGCTAGTGAAAGCAAGCTGCAGCTAGTTCAAAGACATGTTCTTTTATTTTAACCTGCTCATAATTTCATGACAGTTAAACTTTACAAAAAGCACAGCATTATTATTTGCTCTGAATGTTTGCAGACATTCTTTCCACATAAGGCAGAGTCCACCAGACACACCTTGCCACTCATGGCATTTAGTGACACTTGAATCAATTGAAGCCAACACACCATACTGGTGGGAATCGTTGTACCAAAGCTGCAGACTGCACCACCTCTTGAAGGAATACATAGACCAAAAATAATTTAAGAATTATTTCATTCATATATTTATAAACACTGTGAAGGGTGAGTCCAACCCAAACAATAGTTAAATTATGTTCATATTTATTTACTGCACTTGTGCCGTATTACCTCATTTGTATACAAACAACTGGTGATATATTGTTATCTTCAGTATTTATACACCACTGGTTTGGGAGCTGTGGCTAGCTAGGAAACCCATTCAGTACACTCACCACTCTCTGTGTAAAGAAAGTGTTTCTTACCCTCTGTACTACATCTGTCCCCACTGACTTTCCAAATGTGTCCTCTGGTCCAGTTTTCTGTGGTTAAAGTGCATGCTAGTGTTAACTTATTTAAATATTATTTATATTAAAATCTTAAGCCAAACCACATCAATATATAGATCATCATGACCTAGTTCCTAATACTCTTAAGAATCTGAGTTAATAAATTTAGCAGTCATATCTAAGCATCTGCGTCTAATCTATTTTAATATTGATACTTAACGCTTGTAATGGTCACATCAACACATCAAAACAATGGTTTAATAAAAACTGCAGTAATATGAAAAATGTTAAGTGCTCCATTTAATATGTTCCCTGGTGTCATGTCTAATCAGCACATTTATTAAATATTGTTTTCCAGCGTGGCCTTTTTTTTTTTTTATATATAAATTTCAAAGCTGTGTTTCTAAAGAAACCCAATATTTATTTCTGCAGCTCATGTTGCAATTATTGGTTTTTAACTGTGTGAACTGACCGAAATATGTCAGCCTCACAAGTTACCAAGACACACTTAACTTTGCCAGGGTTTATCATTTCATACAGGACATTCAAACTATACAGCAGTACTTGCAATATCCTGAATCCAGACTACAACATTGATCTTCTTTTTTTTCTGGTCCCTTCATATAAAAAAAAAGGGAGGGGGGGGGGGGGGGGGGGTCCGACTGCTGTAGCAATTACATTACAAACTACTTGAAACAATGCCCAACAGCATACAGACTACATTAGTCAGATAAGTCAAATACATTATTTTTTTTGGATTGTTATTTTAGGCTTTTTCTTTCCACAGTTTGACTGTAAGCTTATTGAAGAGCCACATAAAAATGCAATACATTTGCTGAAGCCTCTAGTACCCTTTAGTCCCAATTACCGGTATATGGCTGACGTGCATTGGTTTGTACACATGGAGAATAATAAGGGAAATTTGTCTTTATTAAATAAATGCTAATTTTACCCACTAATAAATGCCAACACTCTCACCTCCTGAACCTGTTGGTTGTTTGCTCGTGTTTCATGTACAGCACCTATCATTCATGACAACAGCTTCTGATACAATTTGGCAGTGGCTGTACAATTAAGGTTGATTGCCAGATGCAGCCGAGCTGCAAGTTCAGGGCCTGTCCTAGAACAATGCAATGTTGCTTGATTTTTACATTTTGTGTAACAGTATACTACTATGTTGTTTTTTTTTTTTTTTCTTGTTTTTAATTAAATATATTTAAGATTAAATGTATTAAATGTCAAGTTCACTACTTCAGTTTGTGGGAATGCTCGTTCAGAGGCACATGTCAGCAATGTTGAACCTGGATTCCACATAACTTCAACATGAAATTTCCTCATTTCACAACAGCAACAAGGTACGGTCAAGGATATATATAACACTTTACAGACCGTCAGTAGTACCATGACATATATCCACGGTATCCACAACAGTGTATCTCAACAACATACGCATAAATAGTTTAATTAAACTAGACCAAGATATGCAGCCATTTTCAATTGCTCAGCCAGGTCAGGCTTGTTCTGAACCCAGGGTTCCTAAATACTACCATTTATTAATTTACTTTAAATAGAAAACATAGCTGTTCTGGTTGAAGACATTAAAAAAAAAATATATATGTTACTAGCATTTTTGTTTTACAAGGCATTTACTAAGCAAGGAGTAACTAGGTCCTTTTATAGTTAACTTGTTAGGCCCCTGACTCCCTGAGTAAATGGACACATGACACTCATTTTAAACCTTTTGAGCCCTTAGACTTATATAAAGACTGTTATGGTCATAAATCATAATTAATTTATTATGCAGTGCTCCGATGACTCATTCATGAACAGTGCCTTGTTATCTGAGGGAGCTGTTGATACAACTTGTAATTTACTTCCATTTATTTAACAACCACATGGTAATTTTTTATTTTCACTAGTCAAACTCAGACCTCATTATATTGACTAAACTTGACTAAAACTTGTTAAATCTTCAGTTAAATAGCTGCATAAAAACTGAAAATGTTTTTCAGCAGCAATGGCCTACTACCTTTTGAAACTGAGAAAAACTACCACAGCACTGGTGAAAAGATATAGTCAATACAAATGCATTTAAAATGTTTTTTAAATGTTTTTCCTTTTTTATATATATGTTATACTAGCTAAGTTATAAAACGCAATAGGCCAACTAATATAAGTTGCTACTTGGCTGGAAATTACCATAGATAAGCAAATAATTCTCTCTGGGATATGCTTGGTAATTAACTAATTAGGTAACATAGAGTAACTAACTGTACTGCACCTACCAGCTGTCATTTTGAAACATCACTTGACTGTTAGATAGTTTAATTTTGTAGTACTATAGAAGTAAACAGCTTATTTTCTCTGTAAATGATAACAGTTTTTGGCAAACCAGCCAATATTTCATTATAGTCTTGCCATCACAGGCATTTGTTCAAATCTACTGAATTACTCCATTTCTGATTAATAAGTCTCAATCCTCGTGCCACATCTACTCAATTAATCATTTTCCTACTGGGGTCTAAGGCTGACACCATTAAACATGTAAACGCCTCTGTTTAGTTTACTAGTAATACACATTTAGAAAACCCATAAACTATAAACTAACATTAAGCAGCTGACAAGTCCGTATCATCTGTATCCCCAGATGTATTTTCTATTACACTGCAATCTCATACTGACTGAATGGCACTCACTATTAAACTGCCTAGCTGTTTTCACGCAGATGGCTGTAGATTAATTTTCTTTATATACCTGTGTGGTATACAAATGTTTATAAATAAATTACAGAGTCCACAATGCATCTGACTGGACTGCCAAATGAATCCTCAGAGGCAGGCATGTGTGTAAATTGCCTCAAAGTTTAAACCATCGTTTCAATGGTGCCGTTCAGTTTATTGCAGGGAGTTTACAAGTTTACAAAAAAAATGTAAATGTGGCAGCCTACAGGGGTCTGGGGTGAACAAACTACCATAAATAAAATATTACTCAAACATGATGGTCCTTTTGCTAGCTAAAACCACATATTTTGGTAACAAATCCACACACTAAATGGTTGAGGGGACAAATTCAATAACAAATAACAGTTCTGGCACTAAAAAAAACATGAGGTTGTCAGCATGTTTCATATCAGCAGTGATCATAATTATAGGACCAGAGCTACAATGATATCTGCAGTGAAGCACACAGGTGAAGTAAAGGGCACAGGGTACACCAATCAAATCAAAACAGCTCTTCAGCGACAGATACAGTACCACGAATGACTCACATTGCGGAATGTTCATTTTACTCATACTGGTAAGGCTTTAATTTCTGAGCACTGTGACTTCCCAGTCTGCCTCACAGCAAATCAACAATAGCAGGATCTTTTTTGGCACATCTGAGGAAACTGGTTGTGTGACTCAACAATACACTCATCACAATCCAGCAGTCAGGAAATCCTTGTAATCTTTCAGGTGCAAAGTTGTAACAAGCGTGAGCAGGTTGTGTTACTAAACTAAAATAAACAACAAAATTACATTGTGTCAACACCCTATAGGCACCATACACGGATACTTTATCATCTACGTTATCGTTATATTTAATTTCAAACCCACTTATTTTCCAGTACATCCAATATGTTAAATATATTCTTCAAGGCTGAATGTAGGAAAGTGAGATGGGGAAGCGCATTCGATTTGCACAGGCTTCAGTTCACAGTGTGTCACCTATGGGCTTCAGGGCACAATGCAATGCTAACTTGCTTCCTCAGGTCACCTCCCAACAATCAAAGTCATTTTAGCTGGAATTGTTGCTGAAATAGTACAGTAAGCATAACAAATAATGATCTCAGCAGCAACAACAATAGAGAATCATACAGAAAATAGTGTTTCTAAAAAATTGATTGAAGGTTGATGTAAAGACATGCAAACTGATTAGCGACTGCAAAACACACATATTGCGGCCAAAATCGGAATTTTCCATGAACAAACCAAAATGGTGGTAAGGCGTTATTGTCTTACTCACCACCTTTTCATCACATGGTTAACTGTCCTCCGGGTAACACCAACAGCATTGACTTTCTCCACTAGAGGACCATATGGCCTCTTTGGTAGCATAACTGATGTTGGCTGAGACATTTCCAAATAGCTCAATTTCATATTGAATGACCTCAGCCGTAAGGACTCTCATGTCCTCCTCAAAAAACCTTTTTTTCTGTGCGCAAAAAGGACTTTGCTGCCCTTCATCTGACTCGGACATGTTTTTTTGTTTGGCTTGATTTTTGTGCTCCACAAATCTCAAACAGCGCCTACTGCTCTTTGTACTCACCTCACCTCTGGGCTGTAAGTGTGGCCGCTAAATAGTCCGACAGACAGGCGGCGCTCATTGCGACCCTCATCATCATGATTGCAAAATAATTGTTTGCACTACGCCTATCCTTACATCAGCCCCTTTATGTCATGTCCAGAAAAGTGCTGTAGATTTATTTTACTTTTTTTTTTATTTTTTATTTTTACTTTATTACAGCTCATAGCTGCAATGTAGGACCAGAAATAAATGTATTTTACTTTATTCTAATAAAATGTATTTTACTTTATTCATTACAATATTTCCTATATTTACGGATAAAGGAATTACAAAGTTTTCCCAACTAGGTGTTTCTCTCACCTAACCAGGCCCTAAACTGTACAAACACAAAAGAAACTGGGGGACAATTCAGGACAATTTAAACTGAATGTAGCAGCAGACACCTCAAACAATGCAGAGGTCATTTTTAACAATAACAACAGTTTATGAGGCTGTAAAAAGAGAAGTTTTCAACAATAAATGTGTGCTGGCTAACTGACTGTCAACAATTACAGTACTAACAATTCTTTTCCTTCTAAGCAGGGAGAACAAGCATCTGTGTGATTGAAAATCAGGATTCCCCCCCCCCCCCCCCATTAGTTTAACAAGCTCAACTGAACTGGATGACAAACAAAACACTGGACGAAAGGGTACTCGAGCAACGCTATCGTACCACTGCTCTGCTCCTGTTTGTAAGCCACTACTGATGTCAACAGAAAATCAAGCAGTCTTCCAAATGATTCATTGGCAGTTTACTGCAGTTACACTGCATAACATGGAAGATGAAACATATATGTAGTTGTTCTAAAGCTGCAATGAGGTAAAGTGCATCTGAGAGCTTGGACACCAGTTACCATAATGGTAATTTTGAGGTTTTAAAAAGTATAAATCTGTCTGTTACTGCTGTTGAACACCTAACACTTTGTCTTAGACATGAATTACACACAATCCCCAATGGATCTGCTAGATCAAAGCTGTCAAAAGGTTTGCTATAAACCTGCAATGTTTCACAATTGAATAGTTTTTCATTTCTGAAAGCATAAAGAAAAAATCCATATTAAGTTCAAGAAACTAGCTGCTGTATAGGCATTCAAACATGCCAGGAAGAGCAACTGCTTACTCAGGGTAACATGTATTAAGTTGGCACCATTTATTTCAGGTATTTTCATTAGGAATCGAATAGGAATGCCTTATTCTCAAATAGAAATGCATAACTTTTTTTCTATTCCTATTTTAACATGATCCCTTTAGTGCTACTTGGTAAATCCTTGTGACAGAAATACAATGATTCTTGGTTGTAAATCTCCCTCCCAACCTGTGCGCGCGCTAAGCAGAGAGAACAGAGTTCCGTGGATGGGCTGGTCTGGCAGTTCTTTCCCAGGGTTCAAGGGAAGTCGGCCAGTCTGGAAGGGGGCGAGACTCTGTTGCAATAATGTGTTGACCCAGAAGGGAAACAATGTGGCAGCCGCAGATTGGAGAGGCGGTTGCACTCGTTTACCAAGGGCTCATGTGTGACAGCATAAAAAGGGACAGAGAATAGTAATCTGTTCCTTCATTTTGGTTGAGTGTTTTGTTTGTTTTGTCTTGGAATTGTCTTGTCTTGTCCTGCACATTACCAGACAGCTAGCACAGTTCCGGAGCTGTCGCCAAAGGCCAGCACTAAGCCGGAACGGCACTTCACCAACAGTCACTAAGTAACCTGTATCACCCACCACAGCACTACTGCATGCACCCAGGGCTGGTGACTGTGTATGTATTATTGTGGGTCACATATTGTGTTATTAGTTGGGACTGCAATCCCGTTATTATTTACCCCGTGCAGTACCACTGTTGTGTATTGCCGGGGGATTACTGTTTTGGTCACCAGACCTGGAATAAAAATAAAGATCACTTTTTCAAACTGGATTACAAAGCTCTGTCTGTTTAATTACCGCACTGCATCACTCCTGCACCTATTCTCACTCAGCCACTTTGTCACAGTCCTATACTTGGTAGAAAGATTATTAGGGTGTCAAACAAAATTTATACTGCAATGTGTGGCCCAGAAGCAAAGAGGCAGTTTTAAGAGGCAATTCAATTCATATAAAGAACTAAAAAAGACAATGGATCTACTAGCATATTTCATGTTACATGCACTTTAGATGTAACGATTCCTAAATGCACAAAGGCAAAAAAAAAAAAAAAACACCAGGTAAGGGTTTGTGTTTTCGATCTCTTGGTAGCCTAGGTCCCGACACATGTGGCCCTTTTAACAGTCATCAATAAGGCTGATTAATGTTCACTTAGTTTGACCTGTTATCACCAAGTAGTGGAATGTTGCTTTATACCCCTTTCTTTGGAGATTGAAAACAGCTGAAAAAGACAGTAATTCATTCATTCAGCATTCATTCTGTGTTTTTCTGTCCTAGGATACAATCCCATCAATGTTGTAAAAACATGTGGAGTACTCCGGAAAAACACTGTCACAATAGCTTCGGCCGCTGCAAACAGGAAATCTAGAACATGCAGAATTATGGAAACTCTTACATAACATGCAATACTGCCTGGAGGATGCTACAGAGCCATTTTCAATTAAGTATGAAAGGGATGCACTGATGGACTGGATGAGAACCTAGACTGTGATGAATACATGTGCACTAGGGTCTATTGAAATTGCTTTGTGGATGATGGTGACCAAGACGGTAAGTTGGCAAATTTCATTGTACTGCAGCTTCAGAAAAAAAGTTACAATGGCCACTTTCAAATGACCAGCATTACTTCAGAAAAGGAAACTGCCTACAATTTTAACAGCAACACAAGAAACATTTGCTGGAAAGCAGTTACGGATGAGCATCTGTGAACATTTTTGATCCACAGTGATTTTATGGTATACTGCGTACAACAATTTAATCTGGCTCCTACTGTGCACAGTGTCACTCACACACTTGTCTGTTACCAAATGATCTTCAACACTGTAGAGGGCATGAAGTGACACTGTCGCTAGTGTTAAAGAGAAAAGTAAATTTATTTATTTAGGAGCCTTTTCTACACCTAAACTAATAACTGACCTGCTGACTAATGCACATTTGCACACTGTTTTTTTTTTTTTTTTTTAAATCTGTGAAATTGCAAATGTACAAAGCTCAGAAAGTAGCTAGATAGATTTTTCCAGACACACAAACAAGAAGATTATGAATTAGTCTGTCCTGAGGAGATTGATCATTAGTTTGGAGCAGAGATCACAGTCACAGTTTAATTACAGTATTAGAGTGTTACTTCATTAACAAAAAATACAGACAAACAAATGTGACAACCACTGACAAAAAGTTACAGTAATAAGATTGTGCTTCTGTTTTAAGAGGTGAAAAGTACTGTTGGTAACATACATTCCCAGAACTCGCACCAGTTTTCATGACCCATTCAGGAACAGACATGCCATGTTTAATGTCAATTGGATACATAATCTTAAGTCTCAGTTTAGCATCAACACTCTTGCCATCCAATACTACAGTAATTACTAAATACTGACACCTGGCATGTGTTCCATATAGTATATCGACAGCCACCCAATGAAGCACATACTGTAAGATCTACTTCTTATCCTAGATTTGTGTGCATCACTGCTATACAAATCACCTCGGTATATTATCTGCAATACGTTCACATGGTTTTACCTGTAATAAGCAAGTTCTGACTAGCAAGCCAATGATAAATCTGTCTGCGCTTAGCAATCATTTAGCCCTGAGTGCAGTTAGGTGTCAGCTATCTTGTCAACCTTTCATTTAAAAAGTCCATGTGAATAGCAGAATTGTGAAATGCAATACTTACCTTGTGTCTACACTTTAAAACCACCCCATAGGCTCCTGAAAAAGAAAACAAAATGTGATCAATCACTGCGAGTAGCAGAGAAGTGAAAAAACCAGGCAAAATATGTGTTGTTTTGTTTTGTTTTTAATTACTCTTCTTTAAGGACCTGTGAGTGACTGGAGGACATTTTATAGTACTGTATGTCAAGACTCCTCTGTGTATATAACTTAGTCAACTTACACTCATACCATATTATCTAAGTTTGGTAGAACTGACTAAAATAGTTACTCAGTAGCTGAACAGAGAATCAAGGCTAGTCCACTGAACCACGTTTTACTAAGGCGCCAACAGTTTAAAAGAAAACAAAAACCTCTCTCTTGCTTTCTGTTACTCAGCGTGGTTATACAACTTTTTAAACTTGAACCAAAATATGCACATAACTAGCATTATGGTGGGACTTGACTGGTCTTGTAAAAAACCGAACTGTACACCAAGTGAAGCTTGAATGTGTAATATCTTTGCTCCCACTTTTAAGAACGGGACTGTATTAAGTATTAAAGTAATTTAAAATGACGCCCTACTAAGCACCTTCCTGTGTGAGTCAAGCTACGTTTATAAACAATAGCAAGTATCAGAACAGGATTTTTTGTTCCAAACCCTTCTTGTTACTGCGGTAACTACAGCACTCCTCACATAGTTGAGATGCCATCAGATTCTGGCACTATATCGTCTTCATCTTGAGTTGTATTAAAGCTAAGATTTAAAAGCATGAGTGTTTTAAATAGTGTGACATTTCTGTGAATGAAAGCTGCTGCTATAAAAATGTATAGAATGTATAAAGAAAAAACTATAAAGCATGTGTTGCTCAAGAACATGGCATGGAGCCTATTTGAAACCCTTGACGTATTTGGCACCCTTAAAACCATTAACAGTGCCTTCTAGGATAAAATAAAACTGTGAAATAAATTAGTTTAAAGTCCAGAGAGCCCTTACACTTATGCTTCTAATCATATTTGCTACTAATCTGCACAAGTATTTCAAAGACACTGGGCAGGCTTTTGTATTACAGCAGACAGTAACCATTGATTTCTTGGGCGTTTCGTTTCTCTTTATTTGTGTTCTACCTAGGCTATTTTGGTTGTCATTATCTGACACACCGCAATCTTGCCCGTTCAGTTTAGTGATTCATTTCAAATGTAGATTATAGGATTATATGCAATTTTCAATGATGTTTTCATTTGCCCTTTTGACAACATCACAACTTACAGAAACTTGTGTAGCAAACAGCCTACTTTCTATACTTAACATTTGTTCAGTTAAATTTCATGTAGTTTTACTTTAAATGTGTGCTTGAAGTCATCGGTAATAAACACAAGTTCACAGACCTTAAACAACTGCATAGGCCACAATACAGATCTTCAAGTTTGTTTAGAAAGTTTGAAAATAATTTGAATCCCCGATTTATTTAGGTATGGAGTTCCTGAGGCCCATAGGTTTAAAACCCACACATTCCTGGGAGTGCACCGCAGAAGGGAGTCACGGAACAACTTGTTTTTCAGTAGGTAATAAAAATAGGCCTAATAAATGTGTTTATGAATTCCCCTGTCAATATGGTTCCAGTCTTGGTTCTGTTTCCCAATATTTTAATAAGAAAAGGGGTCTGAATGGAAATGAGGGAAATCTCCAGTGGTTCTGTGTTTATCTGTCCTTAAACTTTTTGGAGGAAGGTGTATATAGTTGTATAAAACAAATATAGTTTAAGCATGTCATTTTTCAGATTAACAATGCTTTAGGAGGTCAAAAATAGCTTTTTTTATATTTGAATTATGGAAATGTTTAAACATGTTCCTGGGGCAGCTTTGGACGATATAAATACAAAGGAAAACTAAGTGAATGAGGTATCCACAGCACAGAATTAGCACATAAACCCAGAGAATAATCCTTACTAAAACAGTTAGCTAATCCCAGGCAATCCTTTACAAAAATTCCATTAAAGATTAAAATTAAAAATAAACATGCAATAATGCGTAAATAAACAAGTAAAGGCTGACAAAAGCGCTGACGAGTATGTCTCCTTAAAAAATGTGCAGATGGTAATACAGTTAGCCTTCATGTAAACACAACTAATATTATATCTGTATCAACATTTGCTTCTTGGAAAACAAAATATATAGTAGGTGGCACTGATGTGATACATTCATACTCTCTTTAGCTATTATTTATCCATATATCATAAAAAATATAGTACAACTGTAAGTAACCTGAAAAAGTAGATCACCACCAAGCATAAGGACATTAAAAAAGTGAGACCGACAGACAGATGCTTCAATATACTACAGAATCGTAAGCACACAATATCTTGAGAGCAACAGTGTCCTTAGCGAGTTTCAACAGAATAGGATAAGCAGTTATCTAGATATATGGAAAACTTTAGGTTGACATACAGACAGACAAAATCATTTGTAGTGTCCGTGCTTGTCTCTAGTTGCTCTCCAGTGAAGGAAGCATCTGAATAAGGAATCATTGGAGTTTAATATAATTCATTCACTTCCTTAATACCAAGTTCCACTTGCTTTCCTTCTGCAATGCTTTATAAAATGTTTGGTCTAATTTCCTATTTAATTACAATGTGTTTATTAAAGCATCCAGTCCATTGCCTGTAGAAAAACTCAGACTATAGTTAATGAAGAAATGGCCTCACTGCATTAAGGTTAATTCAACGTTGGTGTATCATTTATTAAACAGAAATAAGATGTTACCAAAACAATCGTTAATGATTGAGGAATAACTGAGAATTATCCAAGGCAACTTACAGAAACTTAATATATTTCTCTGCGCTTTACAATGCTTACCTATGTTTTACCATGCTTTTACCATGCTTTATTACACGTTACTATGCTTTTACTATGGTAAACTTTTATAAGGATGTTGTCCACTATTTTGCAAATCACTGCTTTATATTTTAATTTATTGTTTTTATTGATTTAGGGACAGAGTACTGTAGTTACTTTATTTTTTTGCCAACAGTCTTCAAGCACTCAGCTCTGTTCAATTTTAGAAGTACTCAATTTCTTTAGAACATGAGGTAATGTCTAGTTTTCTTAAATGCTTACATCATCTTTAACAAAACTCACAATAATTCCTTCAGCATTGAAGCGCAGTAAAACTTAACTCAGCAGGACATGACAGTACTTTCTTTTTGCCTACAGCATCATTTATTCAAAGAACAAGCAACATCCTTTAGTATAATGACTGGCTTCTGGTCTACTATACACTAGACAAGTGCATGAATGATGGTGTTGTTCTTCAACATGGGTGGCAACAGGGAATAATCCCATATCCTGAGAGTGCCTCAACCCCGCCAGGTTGTAAGTGTAGGCAGAAGAGGAGCCACAAGAACAAGACAATTTTGTTTTAAAAAAATCTGCCTGGCACCAACGTACATAAGGGCGTGGTGATACAAAGCTTCTAAGACTTAGATAACAATGTGTGCAGTGTTTTATGATGAAGTAATATATTCCTTAGATAGATATATATATATATATATATATATATATATATATATATATATATATATATATATATATATACTCTCTGAAAAGTAAAAAAATGGTTAACAGCAATGACATATACGCCACGTATAGTTTGCGCGATGACGCTTGTAGAGACAAGGTTGGTCGCACACTCAAAAATCTCTTCTTTTATTATCCAACAGATTCCTCTTACATTTGGTTTTAAAAGCTTTTAATTATTTATTGAAACAAAACAAGAAACAAACACAATACGTTTTGACACATAGTGTGTCTTCATCAGATGTTGCAGTCTCAAATGACAACTCACTGGAAAAAGCTTAGCTATGCAATCTTACGGAATGCCTTCATATATATATATATATATATATATATTATATATTATATATATATATTATATATATATATATAGATAGATAGATAGATAGATATAATGATTTAAACAACAGCGATATTTAGATCCTACACTCTTTAGATGAATTATAAAGATCCCTATGAATCATCTATAAGTATATTCTTATTCCCTGCTCTATTATATCATTAGCTAGCGAATGTTTATGGATATAAATTTGCAACAAGAATCATAAATGGATTTTCATTATTCCTTTTTAGTCATTTCATTTTGAAAACTGTTGTAACAAAAAATAAAAAAAATTACCAAACCCTTAAAAAATGGGGCAGGACATTTGGGACTGACTAGAATGTTACCTATTTTTAGAAAGGGCTTTTTCTGTACAACAACAGCTTAATAGCATTTTGGATTATACAAGGGCAGCAAATATTTAATAATAATGTAATGTCCCAATAACTTTCCACAAACACCATTGGTTGGGCTCTCAGTTTTGCTAGACAGAAAAAAAATTGCCTTTGCTACAGAAAGGTGACTTAGTTTGGGCTTGTTTTTAGACAATTATTTACAGAACCAAAGTCTTAACTTACCTTCACCTACAATCCCAAGGACTTCAAATTTATTCATCACATTACCAATGGCAGGAATCTTCATGAAGACAAATTCCTCCTGTGATATGGCCCACAAAGCACTGCTCAGTGAAGGGTGTTAACAGGCAGAGTGCAGAAACCACGGATGATTTCTCCAGTACAGCAAACGCCTCTGATTGCCTGGAACCTCCTCATACTTATCTCACACACCAGGTCAGAAAGGATACCACCTGCAGGCAAACATCAAAAAGCTAGTTTAAGAGGTAACATTGTTAGAAACTACTAAGCATATGAACTGTTATACAGTTGTATGTTATACAGGAGAATGTTTATGTTTAATTATATTCCCTGGCTGTTTGGTAACAGGTACTTTTCTCCTAGGAGTTAAATAATGGCAGGAGTTAACTGAAATAAATCATTTGGACAGATGTGATGACCACTGCCTTCATTTGCTTCAAATGCAATTTGAAGTGACGGATGAGCAAGTACGATGTCTGCTTATTATTAGTCTCTGCTGCAATTTACTGTATCTATGTGTAATTGAAACATCCTACAAAGTTAGTTGATCAAACCAGTACATTCTTTGTCTTTTTTATGGTCCTCATGAAACACGAGGTACACTTGCACTGACCATAATCAGATATGGTGCATGCCTCGGTCCAGCAGAGATTGGCAGTTATGCAAAGGGACAGCCAGCTGGGCCTCTAAATGTGAAAGGCATAAGAAGATAGAAAGTGAATTGCACCACTGCTTCACCTAGCTCGTTTCAGCAGAAACACTTGGTATCTGCAGAAGCAAAATCTCATACATTTGCTTACCCTTCATAGTAAAAATCTGAACGGCCTTTAGGCTGCCCTGAAAAGATCAGGAAAGAATCACTGAGGGTGTGGCCCATGCTTAACATTATTTGGACAAGTCTTACCTACCTAGCTCACAATACTGACATATTTTCAAAATGAAAACAAAGAAAGATCAAAATGAAAAACCACCCACCTATTCTTTAAGCGTGGTCTTACACATACTCCAGGCATGTCATACATGTAATTGGAACTCCAACAACCTCACACTGAACCACAGAATTCTCAAAACAGCTTATGTTGTGGCCTTGACAGCTCTGATTGAAAAGAAAACTCTGAGTACCGTAAAGGGGGTTGAGGAAGCTGTGATACAAAGCCTAGAAAATGGGAAGCTTTCTAAAGTTCCTGACATATTATTTATTTCCCATGTTTGCATATGCATCTCCCCAAAGATCCCAGAATCAGGAAGTACAGCAGCACTCAGTCCAGTGTTGGGTTTGAAACCAAAAACACTCATAATTGTCAGACATGCTAATCACACATAGCAACCAGCTGTACACTGTTCAGTCCTCAGCTTCGCTCTGGTAACATGGACCAAGAATCTTGGCCAAGAAAATATAGAGAGACAGCTCCAATTAGAGTTAGGGTCAGAGCTAGGGTTAGGGTTGGAGCTACTGTACGGTGATGGCTGGAGCTAGGTTTAGGGTTGCTATACATTTTTGTTTATGCTTTCAAAAAGAATGACATGTTATTACCACAGCAAATACAATATCTCACGAGTTTCAGACACAACTTCATCTCTGACTGTTTTTCTCAATGAACTGTATATTGAATGTCCAGCCACAGTACGATAGCTACAGTACAGTCTTTATGTTGTGAAATCGCATGCTCCACTAGAAACTGGTAACATAAACTGAGAAAAAACGGTTCACTTTCAGAAGCATTGACATGTGTAAGAAATGATGGAGGGTCCAAGACAAGAACTGCATACCATGAGCACAGCTATTTATAGATGCCTCTTGTTTTTGTAAATCAGGCCCATATCAAACCCGCCGAATTATTTGTTTCAACCACAATGACTACCCCTAATTTTCCCGCTGAAACATTTAAGCTTGACTGTTTTATATTTTGTCGCATGTATCGTTAGTAATGTAAATTGTTTAATTTATCAATTCCAATTCCAAGTAGCAACATTTTATTTGCATTACTGTTCCCCATCACCGTTTCAAAACTGGCTTCTTTATGTTGGATTACTTCCAAGACCTCACAAGATTGCAATTACCCAAAGAGATTACCCAGACATATTTTTTGTACATTACACATTGCTACAACATTATTTTTTGCAATGCCAGGCAAGCGGAAATACCTTGTCATTTGAAACCTTAAAAAAAAACTAAAATAAAATGACAAGGGCTCTCGCTGTTGGCACTAAAAGGCTCCTTTTAAATATATTCAAACTTTATGATGTCACAACAGAAGAACCTCACTTTGCCCATTTACAGTCACAAAAGTATATGTGACAAGAAATACCCTTGAATATGAAAAATATTGAATGTTTTTCATATTCAGTGCAGCTACTGTATGCCATGCTTATACAGAAACTTGATATTGCCAGTGTTTAATTTTATCTATACTGTATATTACTTTTAATTATATATTATATACATATATACACACACATTTATATACACACATGCACACACAATTATGCATCACTTCTATATTCATTAGAAATCACATAAATATTATTATTAGTTCATATTTTATACAATTTGAGCAGACAGAATCAGTTAGCTTTGTAAAAAATTGGGAGGAAAATTAGTTAGAAAGAACAACTTAAGAGAATGTGTGCCTTCTGGGGAACAAAGTTAAAATAAAGTAGTTTTTGCTTTGTTTTTTATTTATAAACCAAGAGGGTATGGCAGAAAAGAAATACATGATTCTAGTAAAACTTTTAAGAAAACACTTGAGGGAAATACTTTCAGGATGTAGAATAAGCCTGCTTTTAAAATCTATACATAGACAGACCCCATTCGCAAGGGAATGTGAACCTTAAATTGGAACATATAGGCCTAAATACAAAAAAATCAGCTCATTCTTCAGTAGTCTGCTGGGACTCAGGGTGCAGGGTCAGTGCTGCTGCAGAAAGTCTATTAAGCAGATGTATTATCCCTACATCTTCAAAACCTGAAATCTAGATGTACATGTTTCTCTATATGGGGGAGGGGGTATCTGTGGACAAAGGAAGGGATGGGAAGTACACTATATATTATTTTTCATTATTTTTATTTTATGTTATTTTGATATATGAAACTTTCCAACTATGCTCCACAGTGAAAGTCATAAAACACACTGAAGAAAATTCCCACACAAACGAGACAAACTTTTCAAAAACATTGGGCCAGTTTTATCAAGCAACACTCAAAAGTGTACCCAAGCTGCTTATTACTAGTTTTGAAACATTGCTGCACTAATTTCATTGAACAATTGCTATGATTATTATGTTCCACTTGGAGGTACTGTATAAGGTTAAACCAGCAAATCGGTTTTAATTCTCCTGCCACAAACCAGTCATAGACCAAACATCCCGTAGTCATCCAAATTAAAACAAATTAACAGAAAAAAACATGTAGGGAATATAGGCTAAACTTTAAAACAACCTCAAGTATGAGGTAAGGTATTGATTTACATATAAGTTATTATCAGGCTCAGAGATGTAGATTCAAAGACCTTTATATGAGGCATTCCCCATGTGGTGAGCAAAATGTTTCATCTTCTCCCTCTGAGGTGAAACCAGAGCCCCTTCTCACTGCACTGACACAATTCTGTCTTTTCACTATTATCATTACATGGCACAGTTCAACAGAAGACACAGAAGTCTTAAATTCTACAGCCAAAGAAATGTGCACTTTTTACAGCAGCACTCCTTTTATCTACTTTGAGAACATGAATTAGACGTTAGCCAACAGCACCAGGGGTTTTTTTGGACAGCTTTATGGGTATTCAGAAGCCTGTCTTGGAGCCTGCCAGCATCTGAAAGTCTTATCCATTGATTATTTGTCTAAAATGATCAAATCAGATAAGTGATGCTTATTAGCTTCCATGACTATGAATTCAGAAGACAGATCAATAGCATTGAGGGTTCCAATCATCAAACAGTGCTATATATTTTAAATTGAACTTCTATTATCTGCTTTGTTCAGCCTTTTTTAGATGACCATCATGTTTTCCAGGTGAATATATCCCTGTAGTACTAATTACCTGTGACACTACCAAGTGGTGCATCCAGTAAAGGCGCTCCATATGGAGTGCAGGATGCACCCTATAGCCTGGAGATCACAGGTTCAATTCCAGGCTGTGTCACTGCCAACTGTGACTGTGCTGCAGTGGAGTCATTCAGATCTGATGGCTTCACTATGGATCCCTAAGTCACCAGGGGGATACAGCAGTGAACCAGGATTAATAATAACACAATTGGAATTTCTAAATTGGGGAGAGAAATGGGGTAAAAAAAAAAAAAAACATTAAATTAAAAATCATCATTAAAACAAAATCACTAAATTAAAAAAATAAATAAATAAAAATTAGGCTCCACCAAAAATAGTGGATAACATTCACCTTTATTCTTGAGTTGGTTGAACCCATTTTAAGCTTGAATGTGCCATTGCTGATACTGTATTGTTCCCCCCATTTGATTCTAATGCTGCAGTAAGGTACAGCACATACACATAATATGTCATTACCTTGACTGACAAGTATGGCAAAAGTGTGTTGCAGGCTAAGGTGTGATGAAGCTACAGTACATGCTGCAGTGAGGAGTGAAAGGACACAATGTGGTTGCGGTTGAATACACAAGAAGACTAATTTCACACCACTCTGCTGCTTGGCCACACACTCCATTCCTCCCTCTCCCCCTCTGGCTTTCCTCTCTACTGTAATTTCCCCTGCTCATCCTCATTTGTCTCCTGTAATTCATCTGGCCTCTTTCCCTTACCTTATCTCTCTCCTCTCTGTCTACCCCACTTAGCCTTCTGTCAACACAGCTCTCACTCACAGACACTCCAACCACAAAAGAATGAAGAATCTCACGACTGTCAGAAACTATTTTCGGAATCCGCCAGTGAAGCCAAGGCAACTTCCGATAATTTCTACCAACAGCTCACATCCAAGAACAACCCCACTGTAAGTAACATCATTAATTACTTTTCCATTTTGGATCCAACATCAATACCTTTCCCATTACCCCCAAAACTACCTTTTCCAGAACACTTGTTTTTAAGCTAAACTTATTTCAAGTTATGGCGGGGGTCAAAAGTTTGCAATGCAATACAGTTACATCACTTCAACCATTTCAAAAAAACAAAAATAAAGAGTAGTAATCAAAGAGAGTCACTGGAAAGTGAAGAGATCATGTGACCTACACTCGCAAAGGTCGAAGAGAACTAGAACTCCTACCCCAATCCCTTCTTTTTGATGAATTTCAAGGCTATACTTTTTTTTTTTTTGACAATTTTTCTATTTTCCTGGCTGTCACAATGTCAGAGCATAAAAAAAAAACCCGGCTTCGCCAGCTTCAACCCCCGATTGGAAACGCTTTAGACCATATTCAATAAATCCCTCCGGAGGCCTGCATCGCGGACGCCATTTCCCAAGTGCTCACCAAGCAACACGAATCCCTCGAGGCAGTGTTCACTAAGGCCTCGAATGGAAGGAGTGAAAGTTTTGCCTCGGGAAACCGGAGAAAGACAAGAGCAATGAAGTGAGATATTTGGCACTGCACTTCTGAGACAGACAAACTACATCTCAAAATAGCTAATCTCGAAGACAGATCCAGACGCAACAACATCAGAATCTGTGGGCTGGCACCGAACCGGGAGAGAGATGATCCTATCGGCTTTCTGCAAAAAATGCTTCCTAAATGGATCAACTCACTTGCAGGTGACCCAATACTGATTGAACGTGCACAAAGAATCTACAGTGGTAACTTGAATGGTTCTGATCTTCAAGGTTCTCTGGTACAAAGATCGTCAGGCTATTACAGAGGCAGTCAGAGAAAAGAGTCCTATTCAAGACACTGGTAAATTACTCAGATTACAGCACGGCTACTGCACAGAGGCTCAAGGCTTATCCTGGAGTTCAGAGAAAGCTGCAAACACTGGGTGTCACTTTTTCATTTATCCAGCTGCCCTACAAGTTTCTTATAAAGGAGAACGTCTCTCCTTTTTTAATCGGTTATTGAGGCAAAACTCAACAATTTCCATCACAGTGTTTTATAGTAACTACAGGCATGATACTCTAGATGCATACATGAAGTCAGACGACCACCACATAAGATATGTCTGCGTTCATGCAGGGATGGTCAAAAGTAAAAGGCCATGGCTGTTTTTTTTCTCCAAGCCATGAAAAATAAGCTGCACAGACATCAGGGTTCTTTCAAGGCCTTTTCAGCCTGTCGCCACCCGGCTGAAAAAAACAGATCTGCCCGTCTTGCAGATGCTACTGTGCCTTTAACAATAAGGATTGATTTTGCTTCTAGCAGACCGTTTCTGCGTAAAAAAAAATCTTGGAACCACATGACAGCTGTGTTAGGTCTTAACACAACATGTAACCAGTCAGAGAGCTGATGGGGCGAGTTTTCTGTGTTAAGAAGTTCGAGAGGCTAAAACGCTAAAAATTACTGCCAAAAAAATAACCAATTATTTTCAAAGCTAAAATAGTTACAGTGAATGCAGGGGTTCAAAATAAGCCGGCGATCGGAGCAATCCATCATCTAATACTATATTTGCGCCAGATACTTTATTAAAAAAAATGTTAAGATTATTTTTGGGTATTATCATCAAGTCCACTTTTTGTTGTATTATTGTACTGCAAGGTGATATACAGTATATAACAGATATAGATATGCACCATGGGGGTTCATATATAGAGGCTGTATGCCTTTAAGAAGAAATTTGTGATGGGATATCAGCTGACATACAAATACTTAAGTGCAGCTGTGCTGGATTATTACACTTCAGTATCACGCAACAGTGACCGAACGTGTGCGAGTACTGTGTTTTTGGGGGGGGGGGGGGGGGGGGGGGGGGGGGGGGTAAATTATTAAAATTAACAGTTGCATTAAAAAAAATGTAGAACAGAGAAAAATAAAATGTGCATTAACAAAATGCCCTGAAAACTTAACATAAAGAAAACAATTTAAACAAAGCAATAAGCTCAATAATTAAGCTAAAAAGGAAGTGCAAAGGTTACCGCCTTTTTTTTTGGTGAACTCCAGTAACGATCTTGCCCCAGTCAAATCGTAGAGTGCTTAAATAAGCATGGTAACTTACCATAATAAAAAACAGTCACGAAAAAGAAAATGTAGAACATAAAAAAGAGCAACCAGATACAGCCAACGAAAAACAATATTCAAATTCTTTGTCGTATTATATATTTAAGGTAAGACAAGTTTATTTGTTCATTAAAAGTGCTCCCGGCTATAATGTTCTGCCGTCCAGCTGTACAGAATTCCTGCAGAGAACCCTGTTACTTTACTGTATGTAGTGGTATTGTTTTTGTCCTGTATAAAAACAATAAAAACGTGATCACAAAAAACAAAGCAGCAGTTACACTTATTAATTTTTAAATGTACTTATAATAAACAAAAAAAAAACATTAAAAGTGTTATAAAAATGTTCAAGCACCTAACAGAAAAATAGAATAGTTTTTCATTGCTAATATCTTACCTGTGACATAGATATATACAGTGCCTATAGAAAGTCTACACCCCCTTTCAAATTTTTCACCTTTTGTCGTCTTATAGCCTGTAATTAAAATGCATTAAAATAGTTTTTTTTTTATTATTATTATTTATCTACACATCCTACACCACAACTTCCAAGTGAAAATATTCTAGAAACTTGTAGAAAATTAATTAAAAATAAAAAATTAACTAGCTTGGTTGGATAAGTGTCCACCCCCCTTGTAATAGCAATCCCAAATTAGCTCAGGTGTAACCAATCGTCTTCAAAATCACACACCAAGTTAAGTGGCCTCCACCAGTGTTAACTTGAAGTGATTTATATGATTTCAGGATAAATTCAGAAGTTCCTGTTGGTTCCCTCTGCTGGGTAGTGCATTTCAAAGCAAAGACCAAGGCGCTTTCAAAAGAACCCCGGGACAAATTTGTTAAAAGTCACAGATCAGGGAAAGGGTATGAAAAAATATCAAAGGCCTTGAATATCCCTTGGAGCATGGTCAAGATGACTATTAAGAGGTGGAAGGTGTATGGCACCACCAAGACCCTGCCTAGATCAGGCTGTCCCTCCAAACTCGATGACTGAGCAAGAAGGAGACTGATCAGAGAGGCGACCAAGAGGCTAATGGCAAGTTTGCAAGAGCTACAGGCTTTTATGGCCAAGACTGGTCAAAGTGTGCATGTCACAACAATATCCCAAGCATATGGCCTGTATGGTAAGGTGGCAAGTAAGGAAGCCATTACTCAAGAAAGCCCACCTTGAATCACGTTTTGAAGTATGCAAAAAAAAAAAAAAAAAAAACACTCAGGAGATTCTGTAGCCATGTGGCAAAAAGTTTTGTGGTCTGGCAAAACTAAAATTGAACTTTTTGGCCTAAATACAAAGGGTTATGTTTGGCGCAAATCCAACACTGCACATCACCCAAAGAACACTATCCCTACTGTGAAGCATGGTGGTGGCAGCATCATGTTATGGGGATGTTTCTCATCAGCAGGGACTGGGGCACTTGTCAGGATAGAAGGGAAAATGAATGGAGCAAAGTACAGAGAAGTCCCTGAGTTAAACCTGCTGCCCTCTGCAAAAAGCTGAAACTGGGACGGAAGTTCACCTTTCAACATGACAACGACCCAAAGCACAGCCAAAGCTACACTGGAGTGGCTAAGGAACAAAAAGGTAAATATCCTTGAGTGGACCAGTCAGAGCCCCGACCTAAATCCAATTAAAAATCTGTGGCATTACTTGAAAGTTGCTTTCCATCAATGCTCCCCAAGGAACTTGACAGAGCTTGAACAGTTTTGTAAAAAAGAATGGTCAAATATTGCCAAATCTAGGTGTGCAAATTTGGTAGAGACCTTTCCCAACAGACTCACAGCTGTAAGTGCTGCTAACGGTGCTTCCACCAAGTATTAACTCAGGGGGGTTGAGACTTATACAATTATGATCTTTCCATTTTGTATTTAATATATAACTTTTTTTCCCTAAACATTGTGGAGCATGGTGTGTAGATAAGTGTAAAAAAAAATCCTCATTCAAATGCACAAAACTCTGAGGCACTGACACAACAAAATGTGAAAAAAGTTCAAGGGGTGTAACTTTCTATAGGCACTGTGTGTGTGTGTGTGTGTGTGTGTGTGTGTGTGTGTGTGTATATATATATATATATATATATATATATATATATATATATATATATATATATATATATAATGTGTGTGTTGTCCTCTCTTCAGAAACATCTTTGTCCTCAACTGAGAAACTTCCTGTCAGAATGATTTAGTAGCTTTTATCACAACCTCAATTTTCCTGCAGTGAAAGTGGATTCACTTGTCCCCTCTATTATAGTGTCTGGTGCACAAATGCAGGGCAGGGTATATTTTCAAATGGTACAGAACTGGGTCAGGCCGGTCTGGCAGCAAAGAAACAGCTCCTACAGTAGGAATCCCAGCTCACTGAGATGCAATATGTCCTTTTCACGGTGGAGTCCTGCTTCCATTATCACATCAGAGGGGGTCAAGTAACTAACACAAGGTCACGCAGTGAGTCAATAAGGGAAAATTGCAAGGTTTAATTTACCAATAGCAACTACAGCTTATTTTCAACAACGGTCAGTGTACCTATTAGCAATACTATGAAATGAATCAATTGGAATATTCAAGAGAATAATAAATATCAAATGCAATTAATTATACCTAATCAATGCTGTTTGCAGTGGTAGAACAAAAAAAAAAAAGGTTAAGTTATATCAACGAGGGAAAAGGGATGAATAAAAGACTAGCAATATTGGCAGCATTTGACATTAAAATCTATTTTTTTTACTATCAACAATACATTTGTTTAAAAGACAAGACCTTTATAATTTATTGCAAATACAGTACTACGATAATTTGCATTTGTTGCCAGTTTATGAAATAGTGATCACGAACAACACCACCTAGCTGTGTCTGTAAATCCATCTGCAAGTGAGCAATACAGCAGTCTCTAAAGTATCCAAGCCAATCTTCCTGGTAATTAAGCCCTTCTAAAAATCCCTCTACAGATTAAAAGTCATTTAAAATAAATCAAGTGATGAATAAATCACTGACTGGAAATCAGATCAAATGAGAGTACAAAATATCTGACTTCGAGAAAGCATCTGGAGTACCATGCAGTAATATGTCCTTCAAACTAAAGCAATTTCATCTTCTACTGTAAATTAGAAAACAACTTGTCTCAGGTGAGAAACTAAAATAATAACAAAAATAAAGCTAAAAGTGCTGCGGGTGCTTGTCCTTTTTTGTATTCAACAGGTTACACTAGCATAAAGTCACACTTTCATAAAGGCAGTACAGTAAGTATAAGAATGTAGGTTGCAAGATATAAAAACATTTTTAAAAAAAACTTCAACATACAGAAATACAGACTGACCTAAATAACTACGAACATGGTACTGTATCTGTTGACTCACAAATTATGCAACAATAACACCTTCTACAAGTCAGTTGGCTGTTTTAGAGCAGTACAAAATGCTACATAGAAAAGGAAATGTTTTTTGCTAATTCATTTTTATCAAACAAAATATGGCACATCAATGCAGTAAAGAGAGGCCATAGAACAGTGTATTTGAAATCTGATCCCGTATTTTGCAGCTTGCAGCAACAATCTCTCATGTGTCTTAGCTTTGTGTCATTTACTGTTTCAGTCTCCTGGTGACTTTTTAAAACCCAGATTTGAAAGCACCTCTGCGACCCCCACACGGCTCTCATATTCATGTCTAAAATCCAAGTACATCTGACAGAGCACAGTGAAACCAATAGCATACTGTACGTGGGCAGGACTACAGGGGGGGTAAGGGGGCAGGGGGCATTTTTGCTCTACCACTTTATACAATATAAATGTGTTCAACTGGCAAAGCTGTAGTATCAACTTAACTACTCATTCCAGCATTACTAATATCTTTTAAACTGTGTTTTGTGCGATACTACTCAAGATGTAGCCTAAGCCTTATCTTATCATAAATATAATATGGATAGACGTATACTTTAGATTTGTATTTTATAAAACACACTAGAATCACTACTGACATTGATAGGCACATGAAGAAACAGTAAAACCAGTCTCCCAAAGAAGTGATCAGCAGTTCCCAAATTGTGGTTTGCAAAATGTCCCAAGGTAGGTCTCTGAACAGGGTATAGATAACATATACAAGTGCTGGGACAAATATACGAATACTCGAACAACTATTTTTTGACTTATTTACCATCTCACCAGAATTTATATTATAATATAATTTATATATAATTTAAATATATATACAAATTGTGTATGTGTATGTAATATAAATAAATAAATAAATAAATAAATAAATAAAAGACAGTACAGAAACTATCTTGTCCTCAATTCAGAAACATCTTTGTCCTCAATTCAGAAACTTCCTGTCAGAATGATTTAGTAGCTTTTATCGCAACCTCAATTTTCCTGCAGTGAAACCGGATTCACTTGTCCTCTCCATTATAGTCTGATGCACAAATGCAAGGCTGGGTATATTGTCAAATGGTACAGAACTGGGTCAGGCCTGTCTGGCAGCAAAGAAACAACTCCTACAGTAGGAATCCCACCTCACTGAGATGCAATATGTCCTTTTACTGTGGGGTCCTGCTTCCATTATCACATCAGAGGGGGTCAAGTAACTAACACAAGGTCACGCAGGATCAACACAGCAGTTCTTAAGCCTTTATTTAAAAGGTTTAGACAGTAAAAAGTAAACAAACCAGATTATGCACATGCATGCATAGTGATCTCTATGGAAAGCAATCTGGGACAAAAACGCGTTGTGCTTCTTTAGAGCCAGCCAGAATCTCATGAGACAGAAAAAAGGCAAGCATGGCATTCTGAAATGCCTCTCTTAAACAGTACCCAAATTCCTGAAAATGTTGTGTAGTGATTTTTATATAGACTGTATATTTTTTGTTGCGACTTTCTATTATATGGCATGTAATAAACGAGAACCAAAACAGTGAGTTTTTTCCACTTCACTTTACAACGCCATGTCCACGTTTGTTTTATTTGAAGTGTTTAAAGTTAAATTTCAGTTTTCGTTTGCCTGTCAGCTACAAAAAGGCACAAGTAAACCTCAAGTTATTACTTTATGAAAACGTGTCGCTGGCCACTGTTTACTGTGAAGAAACGGCAATGGCAAGGAATGAAAAAAAGCTAAATAAATAAAATGCGATGTTAACTTTATGTACTATTTATTTTGGGAATAAACAAAACAACTGCGATGGACTGGCATCCTGTCCAGGGTGTACTCCTGCCTTGCGCCCTGTGTCTACCGGGTTAGGCTCCGGCTCACCGCGACCCTGTAAAGGATTAAGCGGTTATTGATAATGGATGGATGGATGGACAAACAAAACAACATTCCACTTGAACTGCTGTTTGAGATCCTTTGTTTTGTAGTTAATTCACTTGGGTAAAGCAAATCCTACACAATGTATTATTTACTCCTGACATATTTTTCTATTTTAATGTGTTCCATATTGTAAGGTCTTGCTGTTAAATAAAGGCATGCACACAGGGGCCACGACCCCTGCCCCTGCTGCTATGCTGTCTCTGCCTGAGTTTAGAGCAACATAATGGCTTTTATTACTTTTTGAAAAACGAACAAATATCCAACAGAATATTTGAATTATGAGCGAATATCCAAACATGAAAATCCTGTGTTCGTCCCAGCGCTAATTCGTATATCAACGTAAAGGACAGGTTTTTTTTTGTTTTCATTTTTAATTAAATAAACACAAAACTAAATCACTAGATTTTTCTTTTTAGAATGAATTTGTTTAACAATGCCCCACTCCCCTTATGCAGTGGACTCAACCACAAATACGAGGTGTCATATTATTAGAAAGCCTTTCAGAAACATCATCAACAAATCTTGCTACTTTGACTGCGTGCCACTTAGTTAGTATCCCTGTGATGGTAAGGTTGCTCAATTTCCTGATAAAAAAGCTAAAAGATGTTCTTAAGACATCGTTGAAGACAATGCTAGGAGAGGAGGATACACACAAAAATCGTCCTGCTGTCGAATTATGCTGTGCAAAGACGAATTGAGGACATGCCAGATGGCAAACGTTTGCAGTTGAATTGATTCTGAACAATGGTATGCATTTTGTACAGCATAAAAGTATCAGTCTTTATTTGTATTTTAATGCTACAGTAAAAAGTAAGCTGTTGCTGGAAAGCTCTCTGTGCTCTATCCAAATATGCCCATTTTTATATTTAAGGTAAAACAGACTTTTTACCTCTAAGTTTGTATCAAAATCAGCCTTGGATCTTGACAGGATCAGGAGGTACTCACTCATTACATTGTGTCATTGCAGTTTTATGGGTGACACATTTAGAATGACTGGAAAGGAAAAACAACTTGGAGAGGGAGAGGGTAGAGGGTTCAATCAGTCTGCATCATGTGTTGACTAATGGGATGGAAAACAAGTATAAAATATAATTATACTCGTATGTAGCGGATCATATAACTCAATGTGATGCAGACTCAAGAATTCAAGAATTGACAGCTATGCACTGCTGATTGTCTTCTCTTCTTTCCAGGTGGCTTGCTCCATAGGGAGTTTCATTGAGGATGCTTGTGATTTTTGGTACAAACTTAGAGGATGAACTTCAGTGTGAACTTCAGTATCCAACCTTGATCTTGATGTTAGGGCTGACAGTCCAAGTGAGGTCAAAGTTCCACAATTCAAGGTCAAGGGCAAAATTCTGTTTGACGTTAAATATATTTTTTAAAAATGGCATATTTGAACAGAGCACAAAGACAGCTTTCCAGCAACTGTTTACTTTTTACTATAGCATTAACAATAAAAAAGTTACTGGTACTTTTATGTCATTGGTCTGATCTGGGAGCCATTTCAGGTCACATAAATTGGTGACCTCTCACATAAAAAACGTTTCACCTAGAGGGGAAATCTTACATCTCTATGGCACCAACATCCCTGCCAAACAACATCAAAATCCATGAACCTTCGGTTTCGAGGGTTACTGACCTGACAAGGACTGACCCATGTTTAACAAACCTTTGTCAAGGGAAAGTATGTTTGAAAACAAACAATGGAGGTACTTTTGATGCCATGGTAGCTCTACTTTATTTTTTTTTATTTCTATTTAAATCTACAATGTTAAGTAGCTTTTTATAAAATTAGTTTTTTGTTTACCCCCAACTGGTATAAATCAACACGAATAAGGTTAAAAAAAAAAAATAATAATATATTGAATATGCAGATGTAATCAATTTTAATATGCATAATAGTTTTTTAAAGCGTTACTAGCAATGTTACACAGTAATCCACAGCTTCGTTTTTCTCATAACGTCGATAAATCAATGAACCAGCATATTTGGAGAACGACATATCGATAGTGAAAAATTAGGCATCGTCCCAGCCTTATTTACTACATAGTTAATGATGTCACAATCTACTATTCATTTCTATTTAAACATTCAGGCACCACGCTATTTATCCACATTTAATATCTTATATATTATCACATTGTGTTTCTTCTAAAACTAGAAATTAAGTCATTCATTTTATGTTTAGTTTTTAAAGCGTTGAACTATTGCTTCATTTGCTTTTTTATTTCTTATTTTGGATAGGTGATTCTGTATGTTTTTATATAATGCTGTATCTGTCTCCTCCTTCACAGTTTACTGTGTTACATTTTTGGCAAAATATATCGTAAACAAAGTTGCTATATTTTTATACATATTTATTCATAAAATGTTATTACTATAGAATTCAGAAAAGTATATTTGTGCAACTACTGTACCTCAAGTTTTCAAAATAACATTTCATGCAATAATAATTCTGAAATGAATGGAGAATGACCAGCAACAAATGGTTAGGGTCAGAAGAGTGGTGGACTGCACAGTATGTGAGGATCTCATTTCACCTAGCCATACTTTGCCCTTAGTAGATTTTTTTTTTTTTTTTTTAAAGGGGACCACTGCCATAAAAACAATCCATCATCTTTTTGCTGTTAGAATAACGCCTACACACAAAAAAGAAAAAAAAAAACACAAGGGTAAACATTTCAATGTATTCTTGTTGGACTAGCTGCAGTTCTGTTGTTGTTTCTATAATTAGATTATTTGCTGGGATAACCTTCAGCACTAACAAAGCAAAGATTCTTCTCTGTTCCATTAAAGTCCCTCAGCCTCCAACGCTGCTGCCTGAGACATTGACTATAACTCTTAATAAATAGTGCCAGAGCTTTGCATCCCCAAATAATGCATTACAGTTCTCAAAAAAGTAGCTGGCCACAACTTACATCCCTAGAATCAACATCGACATCTGTTTAATCAAAATCAGACCAGTAATTCCCCAAGACATAACCCTCAATAATAGCTCATCCGATCAAGTGTTATGGTAGAGGTAACATGAAAAAATGGTCACAGTAACCATCCACTGCACTCTGCAATATGCAAATATGCAGAGAAGCATTCACGGTTTCATCAAACAAGGTCAACTAGTTCTGAAAGCCTTTATTAGCCTAACCAATCAGAGACCATGGGATCTAGTCAATTAGTCTTGGCAGACCTTAATACCACAGAACTACTCCCTTTTAGAAAATGATTCAGTACCATCAGCTTCCAGCTCTAGCAGGCTTCTATCAGACAGTAGATGTCTGATGGAATGTCACAACTGTGAATCAAACTTGAAATCAATCTCTGCAGGAATACCTTTTTTTTTTTTTTTTTTTTCATTTTTACTTTCCTTAATGAAAGTGCAGATCATATTTCTTGGACAGCAAACTAAACAATGACAAAATTGGTCCAAATGTGTTTCATTATCCACCAAAACCAGCCAATCAATACTTTGCACTGCCAAAAGCAACCAGAGCAGTACCAACAACTGCGGAATCAGCCATTGGCAGCCTGTCAGCTAGACTACCACAAGAATCATAATCGGAGCTTTACAAGTATAGCCAGAGATATAAATCCCCCTCAGTGGTTGTACCGTTCTAAAAGAGGTACTGGTTCCCAATTCCTTTGTGAAGCCTCTGTCTAGACACAGAATCTAGACCCTGCAAAATAACTTCTCTGGAGCCATCCTTGGCCCAAAGACATGATTCACTTGTTTAGAATTTATATATTTTTACAGTGCAAGCAAGCAAAAAATAAAATAATTGCAGATTATCAAGAGACCACTGTGTACTCCCTGTTAGAAAATATTTGTGTTCTCGTATTACTAGAATAAATCTCTGTTAAAATGATTGAGCTTATTAAGCAATGACAGTAACAAGCACAATAATGACACCCACAAAGTTTAAAACCGCAATGTCATCTCCACTGGCAAAAACATCAGGAAACCTACAGTATGTTAATTTGCTAAGCTGTATGCATGATATGCACATTTGCCTCAGATGTTTCTTCTTTTTTGGCTACTCCACACATACAGTACATTTGTAAGATTGTTGGTGGTTTAACCCTATACTTCTTAGAAGCAAGTTTTGCTTCCTACTTAAACAGATGTCTCTGCAACTGTCCCATATGATAATAAAATATTGTGATGGACAGCTCTTTCCAGTCAAATTTGTATAGCTATATTTGTATTATATAGAATGTTTAGTATGTTGGTGTGACTGAGCAAACCTATGAATATGTTTTGTACATTTTTTCTTATTTCTTATTTACATTCTGTTTTGCATTATTAACAGGTGTCTGTTTACTGCCTTCTTGCATACAACAGCTTAGCCTTGCATGCACCCTCTGCTTTATAAGTAAGAAACACTTGTTGACAAACTAAGATAGTTTTTGCCTAGGGGCTCATATTAATTGCAGCCCATAAGAAGCAATAAACGACATATTCAAGATCAATATAACTCAAGGAGCAAAACGTAAATTGAAACATATTTTCCAACTATTTTTAATATGAAGCTTATTTTAAAACTACTTTTAAAGTTCTATGGTACACCACAAGAAAGACACATTTGCCAGATTGTGAGGGGGGGGGGGGAGTACTGTCCAGTCCAGTGGGTTGCAATAAAGAACTTTGAAATAATGCTATGCCTTTTCATTACTTATTGCAGTACAGTCCTGGCTAGCACTGCCGTTTCAATGGTTTCAAGTATCAATATGATTATTAATGCACTGAAACCTGTTTGGAAATAAAAGGTTCATACTACTTATCAAACAATAAACAATAGGGCCTACTTAAATAGTGCCAATGATTTTTTTTATAAGGTTTATGTTTCTGTTTTTTGTTTTTTATCATTTTTTGTTTAACTCTAACAGTAATACTTGTTTTACTGTTAAAACCTTTATTACAAAAAAACCCAGTTGTAAATGAGGTGATTAACATTTGATACGCTGACTCAAGGTTTGGTGTTAGATTAACATTTCCATGACTACAAAACCGGATTTCTTGTCATAAGGATATTGTTTAATCCACATGTGACAATAAAAATAAATATAAAAATGCATGCATGCATATATATATATATAGGAAAATTAGCAATCAACGCAGACAGAAAGCTAACCTTTAAACTTGAAATGAAAACGTTACATACTTTCATAATAGTTTGGCTACTGAAACAAGAGATATGCTAAATGGTGGGTGGCTGGCATGAACATATGCAGCACCGTATTTCCTAAAGTAGCTAAAGCTAAAAAAAACAATGGTTACCACAGATGCATTAATCATTCATACTTCTAATTCTGACATAATGGCATAAAAACGTATTACTTTTTTGAGAAAAAACTCATGATTATATAAATATATATATCTATATATCTGATATATATAATATATATATATATCTATCTATATATATATATATATACACACACACACACACACACACACACACACACACACACACACACAGAGAGAGAGAGAGAGAGAGAGAGAGAGAGAGAGAGATAAACAACGTCAAAAGCAAACCACTGAAAACTCAGTCTGAATCGGAATGTCAATGTGCAGCTCTCTTATCAACATAGAATTTACAGACCAGTAAGTATGAGGTTAATCGTGCTGTGCTGGTGCTACTGGTATCATGTGTTATTAAGGCCCCATTTATCACTAAAGTACACATGCCTATACACAATCAAATGTGTCCTCATTCCAAACCGCAAAAAGGCAGTGAACTGAATATATTAGCCTAGCTCAAAATGAAATCGCTGGAGAAAAATGTTGATGGTAGATCTGACTCCTAAAAAATCTGCGTATGGGCGTTCGTGTATTTATGATACCAATAACACCACTGTGCGATATAACACGATCTTAGCACATCTAAAAAGATGACAACTTATTATACTCACTCAAATCTTAGTAATTAATGGACTGGCTCCCGTCTCTCCTTCAAGTGACGGTGTTTTCATTGCAGAGCGGCACCAACACAGTAACCAACCCCCTTTCACAAGACAAACTATTTCTCTTGCTAGCAACTGCAATACCCTCCATTGAGTGTCAGTCTATGAACCAATCAGAAGCC
Organism: Polyodon spathula; assembly: GCF_017654505.1. Lineage (NCBI taxonomy): Eukaryota > Metazoa > Chordata > Actinopteri > Acipenseriformes > Polyodontidae > Polyodon > Polyodon spathula. The sequence goes on from NC_054542.1 coordinate 29,638,243, forward strand.
AAATCTTGACAAGTTACTCCACGCCCCAGGATATATAACCCAATCAGAGGTAAGTTTTATAGGTGGGTGTGTCAGAGAGGAGTGGTTCCCATGCAGGGGTTCGGTTGAGGATTGAAATTCAGCAGCAAACTGACAGTGACAGCAGGCTGTGCTCTCAAAACAAACACGGAGGTGACTGGTGCCACCAAGCCCCGCAATGAAAAGGGTGCTGTGCTGGTGAAGGCGGCAAAGATGTATCAGGCAGACGCAACCACACTTTTATTCACGACAATCAATTCATTTTATGCACATGAAACAACTTTGATCAAACGCAATGCAGTGATTAACAAATCAATTATCAGCCTTTACTTGACACTTGTTTTGGGAACTGAAAACTAATAATTCTTGACCTATATATATATATATATATATATATATAATAATATATATATATATATATATATATATATATATATATTATATATATTATTGTGGTCTGTTGTTGCTGATTTATATTACAGTTTGGTTGCATGCATCACAATTATTTTAAGTTTGCATGAATTCCAGCACATTTTGAATAGCTATGTTTTGTAGTTTCACGCAGGCCTGCATATTTAAAATACCAAATGGCTTCTGCTACAGTAAAATCACTACCTGAGCTTTGATTTGTTCATTTTATCACGCTCATTTTCAATTCATTTGAAAGTATTTGAACAAGAATAGGTAGTTAGGTTAATTTACTTCAGTAACGCCAGTCTAACTAAAGACCCATGCTGGTCAGGTGGAGACAGGACAGATAGGTGTTTTAAAACATTACCCCACATTTTCCGAGGAAGCGCGTTTAATGCAAATGCGGGTGTGAATACACATTTAGACAGCTGCGGAGTCTATGGATTGCTTTGAAGGCTTTTTAAATCAAAGGTCCGTTTATTCCACTAGTTCTTTGATTGATTTAATATTTAAGACGGTTGTAACTATACAAAATATATTAAAAAAAAAAAAAAAAAAAAAAAAAAGATTAAAAAAAAAAAAAAAAAACATATATTTAAAATAGGTCTCACTTGTCCTTTCTGTAAGGGTCCCCAGTCCCAGTTCATATCTTGTTGGGTGGCTAGACTGTGAGGATCCGTTACGAAATCACAAAGGAAATGTAGAAACTTTATTGAAGAGAGCATTCTAGAATAGTAACAATTTCAGTCTGGAACTCTGAGTATAAGTAATTGATGCGGTTAACACTGGGAATAAAGAGGCGGTAATGATAAACATCACAATAATAATCATTTACAACTTTGTTTTATGTTTTCCGGGAATTGTAACTTTAAAATAAATAATTCATGCGGTTTCGACATAGCTTTACAATTAACCATACATAGTAGACCTTTATATATTGTACTATGTCGTGTGCTGATAAAATTAAAGGCGGTGACACTATAACACAAATTAATCAGACATTCTGTGGTGTTTTTTATTTATTTATTTTTGTAGCTTTGCTGCCCCCTGGTTGTTATTTATGGTATATCGTGGTATTAACCCAGCACATTATTTTAAAGACAAAATTCTATGTTATAATGACATTGAATTAGTATTTCGAAATAAAACCAATACATATGCTAATTAAATATGAAAGGCAAAGTAGTTACTCTTACAAGACCCTTATTACTTGTGGGCCAAGGTAAAATATCGTAACATATAGAGTGAAATCATCATGGAATTCTGCTGAGTCAAAGCAAAAATGAAGTCTAGAAAAAAAAATCAACATTGTAACAAAAAAACATTGTTCTATGTATGTATTTTTTTTTAATTAAAACTGTAATACTAATTTTTAAACAAATAAATAAAAATGTAGGTGTACATATGTTACACAATTAAGCTAACTAAACTCTCTTTTGCAATAAAACCTTGTGTCAGCTGCCACATTGTACCACTACTTACAATGTGCCACAATGGACGCTGAATTACTTCGTCCCAGGCGATTACCTCATGAACGTTGTTAGATGTCTGATTAGACAACACTTCACAGTCACATAGACTTTACATTGAAGGAAATGTTCACACTGACTGTGGAATGAAATGGCCACACCATGGGTAGGGTTTAACTCAAACCTGGAGACTTATTTAACTCATTTAACCAGTAACACATAAATCATTCCATAGACAATCTCTGGGTATATATATGGTATAAACCACGACAGGCCGTGCGGTTCCCATGATATACATCAGGCCTGAAGTGGTATAGATCTTCGGAACTGCAGAGACCAAAATGGTTTATACTGCTTATAACACAGCTACCTGTCATTTGTGGGAAGAAAAATAATTCAAATAATTAAAACACATTTTTAGAAACCTTTATTGTGTATACATCCACAGTGTAATATAGGCCAAATTTAATTTAATTAATTGTTCGCTTATTAAAAATAAATTGCACATGTTCGTTTATTGTGAGTTTCTACATCAAAAGTGCCATCTCACTAGAAACTGAGGACTGTTTTTTTCACATTCAGCCATTTTCTCGTTATGAGGAGATGAGGTAAAGGGCTCCTATGTTGAGGTTTTAACCAAGCACATATCAAGGACACTGTGTCATGTGTCTGTGAGGAGATGGCTGCAGAGGATTGTGAAAATTGTGAAATAATATCAATATTCACATTTAAAGTGAAAAATCTGTTTGACCAGAACAGTGAGGATGGAGTTTCACTTTCTTACTTTCTAAATGAATCCCAGGATCCCTATCGGCAGTGCATTGCACAACACAGCATGTTGAAATTGCACCAGAGTGTTAAAACAAATGCATGGTAACTGCAGTACCTGTGGAATTATGACCATTGCATTTGGTACCTGATTGGCTGAGAGAATAGTCTTTAAAATTAAAAGGTTTAAAATTGCAATACCATATGAATTCTACTGTAGGCTGTTACATACTCCTCTAACCCACAATTTATTTTATCAAATGAGCATTTATGCTGTACTGCATGTCTTTGTTACAGAAGTGTGCTGAAAGCTAATGATTCAGACTGCTGTAAAATGAAGGCCTGTTTTTCTGAAGAATTCAACAAAAAATAGAACGAGAAAGACACATATTGATAGAGACAGCTGAGCATTATTTCCATTAGTGGGTGGATGTGTCATAATGGGATTACCACAACTGCTCTGACAGCAGTCTCTGAACTAGCGACTCCATTTTAAGATAAGGAAAAACATATTATTTCATTGCTGTACAGTTGCAGTGTTAAGTATACTGTCTAAAACTGTGTATTTTCCTAGGATTCAGGCTGACTATATAGGCAAAAATGACTAGTAAGTAAAACTGGACAACATAATTCTGGTTTTAATTCAATCCCAGATGTAGAGCCTTCCAAGATAGGCATTATAATAAGAAACTCATAATACAACATGTAATTGAGGAATTTGTGTAATATTTTACAACTATAAGTAATTCAAAATCACAAACATATTTATGGCTGTATTATTAAGGTGTGCACAGAATTTTTTTCAGGCTCTCTTCTCTTCTAAAGCAAACAATAATTGAGAGTTAGTGTAATGTGATAAGCTTTTACATGTGGGTAGTGGGTTGTGTGCTTTACATTGATACGCAGAAGCATGTCATAAACATATGCCCGCCCTGTCAGGAAGACCTTGACATTTAGTGGATGTCAGCTTCAAAGCAATGTGGGGAGGCAATAGAAAGTCTTAGCATAATGCTTGGTTATGTAGTAAAAACAGTGGAGAGTATAAATCATGGTTGTGATGAGGATCCATAATGCCTCAGTGAGACCACACTTACAATGTTGTGAGCAGTGTTGGTCTCCATGCAAAAATAAGGACATTGACCCTTTGGATAGCGTTCAGATAATTATGTAGCTGTTACTTAGCCTAGAAATAGAAAGGTTAAGGGGAAACATTTTAAATGTTGAGTGAAGACTGGGAATAGGTGGAACTTTTTCACATTCATAGTGGTAGGTGTGTGAAATGGGTTGACAAGCCATGTTGTTGCTACGGATTCATGGATGTCTGTGGTTCAGAAACAGTTAGGAACCAAAACAGCCCTGATGAGCGTAATGTTTCTTTCAGTGCTGCTTAAAATGAGCACCAACTTATTTTGAAAAGACTGCAGAAATCAAGATGTACCTGCTTAAAGCATCAGCAGTCACCTGTCATTCAAATACTGCCACGTTGTCATCGGAGGATAGCAAGATAACGTATATTCTACACACTATTCAAATTGACAGTTATTATAATGTTGTAGCTCTAATAATAATAATAATAATAATAATAATAATAACACGTTTGTAAAAAAATAAAAGCAAAATGTTGTTAGCTTGGGGGAACCCTTTAGTGAGAATAATAGGTGCACTGGCTCATACCTCACTGGAAAGAATGAAGATGCTAATTTCAGGACTGCAACCAAAAATGTAAACATGCCACCATGCTTTGGGGTAGATCAGAGTTACCAGAAGTACATAAAACATTTACAAGTGATCTAGGAAGATAGGAAACAGCACAGCAAGGTCCAGTACATCTTACAGGTCTTGTAATAACTTATATGGACATTATGGACATGATAGTGGCTGTTTAAAGAGTAAGTAACTTCAATTAAAATGCTCCCCCTTTCCTGTGGATTACCGACCAACTCAAGTGTCGTTGGGCAGCCTGTAATTAGACATGTATATTGCAGTTGTGTTGTGTGTGATTACAAAATTCCAATTTTAAAGCTAGTAACACATGGAATTGTGTAGTATTTTTACTGACAGTGTAATTTAGGCCACTTATAGTAAGCATGGATTATTATTCACTATAGAAAGCATATTGAATTAAAGGTACCCAGTGATTCAGCATCATGACTAGGTAACTCATGTCCTTCTGCCCTAAGTCTATGTCCACTTCCTCTGGTCCTGGTTTCTGTGTTGTGCCAAATTATTGATTAGGGTAAACTTTGTCAACTCCTTATAAGATTTTCAAGACTTAAATGAAGTCCACCCTAATTTATCTTAGTTCTAGACTAAATAGCTTCTGTTATTTTAACCTATCTTCAAAGTACATTCCTTTAAGCTCTGGGATTAGTCTGTTTCTTTGTTGGACTCTCTCCAGGGCCACACTATCTTTCTGGTACTGTGGTGACTAGAACTGGAGGCAGTACTCTGAGTGCTATTTCACTGGTGTATTATACAACCATAACCTCCTTTGATTTGTACTTCACACTTTTGGTAATACAGCCAAGCAGTCTGATTGCCTTTTGATTGCTTCCCCACACTGTCTGGTTGCTGAGAATTTGTTTTTTTAACTGTTAGTGAACCATTAAACTAATAGAAGGAAAGTCATGGATATTAGCTTAATAAGGTACTGTGCAAATACTTTAGTGATAAAAGTATTTTAAAACCATGCAAAAATAATAAGTGTGACGATACTAAAGCACTGCAGCCAGGAGAAGGGGAGAGAGAGAGAGAGAGAGAGAGAGAGAGAGAGAGAGAGAGAGAGAGAGAGAGAGAGAGAGAGAGAGAGAGAGACTGACTCTGACTGACTGACTGACTGACTGCTGGACATGCGCGGAACACAGTGGAATATGGCGGCCTAGTACAGATGCGAAGTACTGAAATCTCCTTCACATTTTTAATGCTAATCGGTAAGTTTACTTACTCCTTTAATTTTTACGTTGTTAGGTTGTTGTAACACATTGAGATTGTGAGAGTCTGGGCTGGTGGCTTTGGACTCCGAATAGAAACATTAAATATTAAAATTAAACACGAAATGCCGAAGGATTTGGTCAATCCCGTTTTGTATCTGCCGTGTTATTTTCCAAACTCTGCTTGCACTGAGTCATTTGTGTGTTTACTGTATCACTCATCTTTGGTGAAAAAGAGGGTGGCTGAAGGAAACAAACCTGCTGCAACGCTTTCTTTAGTGCTATCGATTTGATTGTCAGGTAATGTACCACGAAATGATCTTAGATGTCTTGTTGTATTAAAAAAAAAAAAAAAAAAAAAAAAAAAAAACAAAAAATAAATAAAAAACACAACTGACAGGTTGTTGTTTACCTTAGACGTACACAAGACAGTACAGCGTTGTTTTCCTTTTCTTTTATTTTTTTGAAGCATTTCATTTCTGTATTTACGTTTTGCAAATATGTTTAACCGGTCTGATGTTATGTGTAAGAACAGTAATGTATGCTGCGTTATTATTATTATTATTATTATTATTATTATTATTATTATTATTATTATTAATGGTAGTGGTATATAAGTGTTTACAGTGCTTATCTTTATACGGCAATAATAATAATATTTCAAACTGAGAATATACTAGTCACTTGGTGCAGGTCGGTTGTTACATAATTATTTCACTCCGAGTAATGCAGACACAAGTCCCGAGTCGCTTGAGGGGTGAGGTGATACTGTAGTTGAATTAATTTCACGATGGTTTAATCAGGTATTACTTGTTCCTGGAAGATTTCATACCCCTTTCCTAAGCAAAACACTCAGAAATGATCTTTATCAAGTGGTTCTGAGTTATCCTTGTGTAACCTTTGTTCTGCATGCTTTCTCACGAATCAGCTAAGTTTTATAGTACACCTTTGTGGGTTTCCTTTGGTGTATTTTGACAAATGCTCATGATGTTGTTAAAGATAACACAAGTAACATAAGTTCATTCTTAAAAACGGAAAAGGAACAGCCCTGTGTGCTTTGTGGGGTTTAGTTACGATTTTATTTTTTATTTTTTTTGACGTGGGTGCTTTCATGTTACATTTTGTTTTTCAGTAGAATAACAAATATATTAATTCCGTTTGCAATTAAACCGCTCAGTATTGAATTTAAACTTTGTTGCTTACTTATAGTATTTTGCTAAATGTAACAACGTACATTTTATAACAGTTGTACACTAATATTTGGTATTGTTTAGCATCTGTTTTGACATTTGCATTTTGGAGGTTCTAATCTGTAATTTAAACTGTTTTTGTTTTCTACGTGTGAATTGTTTATTCAGAGCTTGGGCGGTGGAACCTGATAGTAATTTTATTTAAAGCTTCCTTGAATGCATGTCGGTTCTTTGCCACTCATTTCTGTTTTACAAGGGTAGCTGTTACGGGTCATTACATATTAGAGCGGGTTAACCAGTCTGAGAATTAAGGCTTTTCTGTTTCACCTTCGTCTTGTCACGTTACATGAATGGGGGTTTGGTCTTGTCATTTGTAACTAAGGGGTTTACAACATCAACACGCAACGTTGGTGTCTTTTCCTGCAGAACTGCTTGGTGTGGGGATAGACACCTACCTGTTAATGGCAACATTTTACAGATGTAGGCCTATCAGTGAATGAGCCCTATGCGTTTGATTATAATCAGTATTTTATTATTTTGAATTAAAATATGTTTTGTTGCAACACACATGATATAAAGTATATGATTATATTATAAACCCAAGCCTAAAACTCAGTAATTCATTCTAATATATGCCTCAACAACTCCTAACATTAAAAAAATAAATTTTAATAAATTTGTATGACCCTATACAGTGGAAGCATATTCCATACCCTAACCTGGTTATCACAAAATGTGTGTCACCAACACATTCAGGATCATTCAGTGTATTATTTAAAGTTTTATACCTAGCTATGTATTGGGACCTATTTTTGTTACCTGTAGGTGAAGTTTATGGTAAGAATATTCTAAGCTTGATTTACCTAACTTTTAAAATGCAAATGATGCTGAGGTGCGCAGTGAAGTGGTAATAGACTCAGGCAGTTTATCCTCTAGTCGAAACCCTAATTCAGTCTTCCACAATTCACTTTCCATCAGCAGTCATTTAACCTTCGGGTCAAATGTGTGTTGCTTTAAACCAGTGTACCTTGTAATATGGCCCCTGGGGGTCCATGGTTTACCTATTATTATTATTATTATTATTATTATTATTATTATTATTATTATTATTATTATTATTGTTATTATTTGTATATTTTGCAGACACCTTCATCCAAGGTGACTTGTAGACTAGGGTGTGTGAACTAAGCATCATTTGCAGATCACTTACAACAACGTTTCTCCCAAAAAACAGAGCACAGGGAGGTTAAGTGACTTGCTCAAGGTCACACAGTGAGACAGAGGTTTGACCTTCTGATTACAAGCCCTTTTCTTTAACCACTGGACCACACCGCCTCCTATACTAACTATGGGTAACCCCTGTATACTTGGCTGTCACATCTGTTTTGCCAGTGAAAGTAGGCACTTTAACCAGCCCACAAACCGGATGACTAGGCTACATTCATGACGTGATTCAGAGCCGTTTTAAAAGGGCGAAAATGTATCTTAAATGTGATTACCTACAATTTCTTAGTTAAAAGTTGAAAATGTTTTTTGTTAAACGCAAATCCAAATTAAATCACAAATGGTATATTATTTTACCAAACGTAGCATCATGTTAGGACATTATTTTCCTTAAGTGTTTTTTAATACTTTGGGAAACTACTATAATTCTATACTACACCGTATATGTGAAAATGAATGAAAAATTTGAAATAAGCATAGTAGCAGTAACACTATACATAATAGTTAACACTACATTTTGAATTGAAAATGTATACAGTAGTTTATTATTTATTTTCAACATCAACACTGTTTCACAATTTTTCTAATATTATTATTAATATTAATACTAATGTTATATTTTCTATAAGACAATAGCTGTATCACACTTGTAGTTGTGATACGTTTACCCTCCAACCTTTGTACTTCTCTTAACCCCAAAGGATGTATCACACTGTCATGAACCAAAATACTTTTGGTACAAACAAAATCCAGTTGATGTAAGGTAATTAATAGGTGATTTAACATTGCAAAGTAGACCATTATTCATTTTTAGGGGAATCCATAATTAACAATAATGTTTACCTAATATAAATTGCGTTCAACTTCAGGAATGAAGCAACTGTATCTTAAAGTTGAACTGAATTGCATATTGTATATTCAAATAAATACATATTACCATGTTCACTGCATCTAGTGTGCATGTGCTAATCAATGACACCTAGGATTTGGACAAAGAAAGCAGACAAATGAACCAATCAAAACATGGAACTGGCTAGCCCCAGCTTTGGGGCTTGATGTGGAATGACCCTTAAGAGACTTTCACTTTAAAACACTAGCTTTCAATAGTGCCTGCACACACAGTCTAGCACAACCACTTTACACAACATTTATGTCGACATCCGTATCCGCCTGGTATCCAGGATAAATGGAGAATTAGAAAATTTGAAAAATGTATTTGTTAAATGGAGAAAGCTGATCGAAGCCATGCTTTGAAGATGTATGGGATTTCTGGTTTTGACATCAAGGTGTTATTTGAGGCTTACTGGTTCTTTTATCTGGTTAAGTGGAAGGGACCTTGACCTGTGTCATGCAGTGGCTGGTAACAAGCTGACAGGGTCTCACATATTTTACAGTTGATGTTAAAGCATTGCAGCTGTAGTCCATTGTGAAGATGCGGTCTGTCAGCTTTCTGGTCCTGTTTATAATAGCAGTCATTCACAGGTGTCTTGCATTTAATTGGGTGCACATCATGTACGGTACGCTGACATGGGGGTTGTATTTGGACTACTTGGCCTAATGTTGGGATGGTCTTTAAGCTTAGCATGACATATGTGTAACAGGTTATTCCGTATGAGTTTAAACTTTAAGAAAGCGGTAGGATCACATGCAACAGTTAATAAATAAATGTTCATTGTTCATTTGGCTCCTCTAAAATGTACTTTACAATAAGCTTTTTTTTAAATTTATTTTTATATCACGTTACATTGGTTACTTTGGTTATTTAGCTTTTATATTGCTTTTCTAAAAGTTAAAACGTTTACAAGCATTTTTTTTTGTATGTCTTTTCTTAACAAATGTTCTAGAACATTGAAAAATCCTATATTAAGTATAGTTTCAATGGAGGACTATCCATTTTTTCTTATTGTGTAAAACAATTAATTTGACATTGATTCTAAGGGCTTAATTCAGTATTCCTTTTCTGCTTTTTTGAAGCAATATTTAATTAGGCCTAAATTGAATTAATAAGCTACATCAAGGGTGTGTTCATTGAATTTAATGTCATTTCCCATTTAATTAATTTAACAAAAAATTGAATTGTGTATCATGGACAAATTTGGTCCATGTTTACATATTAAGAATGTTTTATGATGATATTTGAGTTGTAAAATAGTAGTTTCTATTTGAAAATAAAAGTGAGTAGTCCAGGTTATGTATTATCACATGGAGGAAATGAAAAAAAATGTTATTTTGTTTGTTTTCTCTGTAACAAATTAAAATGATTGCTGCAAATGCAGGACTCAAAAATGAATGTCGGCCATGGCGTGGGTGCCCCTCTCAATTGCCACAATACCCCTCAAAATGAATGTCTGTTCATGGCCATTAAGGCCCCAGTGCCCTTTCAGCTACAGCAACTAGAGACGCCTGTATTAGGAAGTGTTTGGATCCAAACAATAACATGATTACGTGATTTGTGTGGTTAAGTCGAATCAGTGGGAAAACAAATGATGAAAACAGCCCCATGGATTAGAGATGAAAGCCAGTGCCTGGCTTCGCAGGCTTGAATCTAGGCAAAACAAAACAAAAAAACCCATTTTCTGAATAAATAAATAATTATTTAGTTAAACTGTGTTTTTTTTTCTTCTTTCTGCTACCAATAATTAGCCTTCTATATGAATCCTAGACAAAATGACACAACATCCTACCCTTTGGCCTTGATTTAAGTTTAGTGGCCTTGGTGCCCTCTACAAATATATTGAACTGAAGACCTTTTTGTTGCCAATTTAGAGCCCTGAAATGTATATCTAAACATTAAGAAACCTCTAAATACTACATTTGATTTTTGTATTTTTAGACATTAAACACTATTTTAAATGGTCAGAAGTGTTCTACTGCAACAGTAATTGGATGCAGTAAATTAAACACCAAGAACCCATGTGAGCTGAGGTCAGAACCAGTGTTTGGTTGTCCTCTCATGCCCTGTTCCTAACTGTTTGGACATTTTGCGTAGGCTATTTATTCATTATTTTATTCTTTGTTACGGTAATGTTACTGTAATAATAGAAGAAAAAAGACTTGCACACATGTGAATAAATAAAATATCAACTAACTCTGAAAAACATCCCTAAAAGAAATTACAGAACAGCATTTCATTCTGTGTCTTTGTGAGGAGGCATTTTGGTCTTGTTAGTATTTGGCAGTGTTTCAATGATTAGGCTACTGTACGATGTTAATTGGATTTGCCTATATTGGATTGCCATTTTGGTCACAGATAATTGTGTAGCCGTTTATTATACTAATCCAGCCTGTTCAAGGGTTGTGATTTTCCCAAACCGACATTTGCATAAAATTTCAAACCGAACCAGAAGCAAAAGACAAAACCTAACCTGATTGATTCTGCCAGCCTTCGGTAGGGATAACTGTTTCATACTCAAACACTCGGATACTCTAACTTAAACTGGAGCTGGTTTTTGAATAAAAAAATTAATTTAAAAAGTTGAGTCTGTCTTGTCTGTTAAAATGTTAAATTTAATAAATATTACCACTTTTTTTTACCCCCAACTAGACCCTGGTTGCTGTAATAGTAAGTAAAGCACCTGAAGACACTTAAAACCTGTCATAACGTTTATAGGCACCACTTGGCTCCTTGCTGGCATTAAAATAAGCAGGAAAACCTAAGAATTGTATTACAGCAGTTCAGAAGTGCAAATGTCCAGCACAGTTGTGAGAATCATATTTACAGTCTTCCACTAACAGTAGTTCATTCTACAAATGAAGGTGTTTTGAAAAGACCTCTTTAGCTTGTTGCTGGCATTTACAATAACATTAAAAAATATGAAACAGTTTAGTACCAGCCCAGCAATGTCATGTGAGAGTAATCCTATGTACAGTGTTCCACAAATCAAATCAACATTTTATTGGCATTATAATAATAGCCAGGATAAAACAATAGTGAAATACGGAATTAATTTAGCTTACTTTGGGAAAGCTCCACCTTGAGCGCAGTGCCTTAGGTCTTAGTTTTTCAGCATAGCAGAATGCAGTGTCTTGCCATTGTTGCTGTCTTATTTGCTTTCTTATTCTCTACGTGTTTACAACTGGCATCATGATATTTAATGGTATTAGATGGTAATACCATGGTATGGTATTTAGAAGTATTTATACTTCTAAATAATGCAGGAAGATTGTGCTTCACTGATTTTAGTATTCAATTATACGATGAGTTAAAACTGTAAAGTTCATAAGCAGCACCGAGCAGTAGTCTCTAGAGGCAGAATCGCCAGATTCCTGTTTCGCCCACCCTGTCCCAGTAGATTCAGTGGTGACCGAGCTAGTGCAGCACTAATGTGACGTGCATTTTTAGAGGGAAATCAGAGAATCACCTGCAAGACAGACACTAATATGCTTATGTTAATACTTTGTAAGAGTGGTCTAAAAATAATAAGTTTACCTCGAGTGGCTGGAGTCTCGATTGAGGTTGATATTGATGATGATAACTTCTGAAAGTTAGTAAACTGAGTGAGAAGGTTATTGCCAGTTACTGCGAAAAAGGTGCGCATTTTAGCCTTATAGAGGGAACGCTGGACCTAATAAAATGTGTCAGCTGTTCTACTAATGGAATGCTTCTTAAAGACTGTTTGCTTTCCACTGACGATTCCTTAACAGTGTTTACATGTTATGCCTTGTTAAAATGTCATTTTTTAGACTGTTCACTCTCAGCGGTAGCTATTTTGTAATTGCAGCTGAGGTCTGTCATCCTGTCGGGAGTGCAGAAGACACAGATAGCCCTTTCAGGAAACGGAGTGCTGCTTTTTAATGACGATGAATTGACGTCCAGGTGTACTTAATCAGCACCTTCTGTGTGCCTGAAGCAAAGTGAATTCAGAAAAATCCAAGGGCTTAAATAAGCAGTCACATGTAGTAAATTATTACACAAAACACTGGGTGTGTCAGGATGTCATTTCAAATCTTTAGGTTACGAGTATGTGCATTTTGGAATGCAATAAGACAGCTTTATCAAGATCGTTTCACCAAAGTACAATTTGCACAATTTTTTGCGACTGGTAACATAAGTAAAGAAATTGACTTATCAGGAATTCTTATTTGTCAGGAGCAGTCTACAATAAGCCATATGCATACCATCAGTTATCATTGAAGTAACGCTGAAATTAAAATTAAATTACAGTACAATGAAAAGTATTATAAATGTAAAAGAACTGTGGATTTTATTGAAAATATAGTTAACAGTGAACTTTTAAAAACTATACATTGCAACTTGAAATCTGTCCATTTTTTAAACCACAAAAGCAAAATGTCCTCAACATCAGGGTATTGAGCAAATCGGAAGCGTTGATGACTTGTATCTACAGTTTTGCTGTTCATTTGCCTGTATTACTGTATTCCAGTATTTCAGAATGGTTGACAAAGTGAACTGCAGCAACGACTTTCTTGTTGTCCATTGCTTTCAACACCTCCACTTTTATCTGCAAGGATAATGCATGTTTTTTTGCTCTGGTCATTCATTACAAAGCTTTGTTGGAAATGGCATTGATCCGTGTGCGCTGTCGTAACTTGAAGTGCATCATAGGATCAGTAGTCCAAAATAATGTGCACTAACAGGAAATTTGTGTTAAGTGAATTTGTATTTAAGAAGTAATTTGACTGGCACCATGTAGAAAATTCATAGTATTAGCACATTTATTTTAATCCAAGTTTGTCTTCATGAGAATTGACTATTAAAAAAAACTAGTAACAGTCAATGTAAGCACACTTTCATGTGTTACTTGTATTGACAATTTTATTTATTTTCTCAAAATATTGTGTAAACACCTTCATCAATCTGGCCCATTGTAGCTGTAGTTTACTTTCCGAGTCAGAGTACAACGCAGCATATGGAGTGAATTGTAATCTCTGAAAAGGTTATGGTATTTTAGGGAAATCTACTAACTTTGGTTATGAATGTGGTCTACAGTAGTTAAAACCCCTGTTGTTGCAAACCCATGCTAATTATCCATTTGAATAACTTTATAATAAAAAATAAATAAACATACAGTAATTCACAGTTCAAGAACTTAAACCCCTCCCATAAACCCCAGGGTATATATATATATATATATATATATATATATATATATATATATATATATATATATATATATATATATATATATATATATATATATTGGCCAAAACTTTAAATTCTTCACCATATTTTATTTTGATTTGGTGCTTTATTTTCTGTACTTCACTGGAACGCTTATCTTCAAAACCATATTTAGTGTCTTGAATAACCACCATTAAGAAAGATGCATGAAAAATGATTAAAATGTTATTTATGGATATGTGCCAAAATATAGAATGAGAAAAAAATAGGCTTCATTCAAATGAGGTTTGTTTACACAAAATTTGTGTTTGATAGACCTTAGTCATACATTTGGATATTTCCATGAATAAACAAGCTTTCCATTCAAGGTATCCACACTGTGTACCTTTTAAAAAAAAAAAAAAAAAAAAAAACACACCAGATGTGCGTCACAATTTGCCTCTTTCCATGTCTTTAACCTGTTTTACAGCTTTAAAGAACAAAAGGGATACAGAATCAAAAGAAAATAAATTCCTCTCCCGGTGTCACCACAGTGGAATTGAAATAATTGAAAATATTTAACTGGGTATTTCAAATCATTTATACAGTGAATGCAGTAACACATTAAGCAATGCGAGTCTTGTGTTGCATCTGTTATACTGTAAATTGAAATAGCTGTTCTTTTCAAACCCAACAGGTTTACTTGTGCCTTATTGTAGCTGAATGAAACCACACAAAAACTGAAATTTAACTTCAAACACAAATAAAACTAATGTGGAAATGACGTTTTAAAATGAAGGGGGGAAAGACTGACCGTTTTGGTTCTCATTTATTACATTCCACATAAGTCTCAACCAAAAATATATAGTGTATAAATTTTGCATGTGAGTGGCATTTAATGTGTGATTTATAGTATTCACACATTGTTAAACAGTTTCTGTTAACAGGGGAAACAAAAAAGAAAAAAACATACAGTGCGTGAATGCTGCATGATTAAACAAAGGTTTAGAACTAGCTTTGAATTCCTGGCTAGCGAATGAACCGCCAAACTTTTGTACACAGACCAAGTGACGTGATGCTGTAATCCCTTGTGTTGTACACCTCACCTCTCAATTTGAGATCATTTGTATCTGCAAGGTTAATCTAAACTCTGTGGGTTGTTTATTTTATGCTAAAATTGCATATACAAGCCTACAGAAAATAAATAGAAATATACACCAAATGACGTTACAGTAAGTTTTGTAAAATTTCCACAATGACTGTGTTCATCCCTTAGATTTAAACACACTGTTGAACCAGGGGAGGGGTAGGTCCCCTGTGCAAACGTGTAGAAATATTGTTGAGAGATTCCAAGAGAAATGATTTTGAAGGTGAAAACCCTGCTGGGAGAAATGTTTAAACAATCTTCACAGAAATCCCCAGACATGGAGAAAGTGTCTGCAATTTATGTTTCTTTTGTTAGTTTTGTTCCTTTTAGAAAAAACATCTTTAAAAAATTAACCTTAAATTGGTCCATGAGTTAACTTTACATGTAGGTTTTCATTTTCATATTTTCAAATTCTACTTTCAGTATAATATTAGGTAAAATGCCTTTACTTTATGTTTTATAACAGTTAACATTGCCATTTATTTGATCAAATTGTCACTAATAGCATTATTAATTCCAGGAAATATAAAGTTCAGAGAAATAAATAAAGGAAATAGTCTTCATGGGTTGTTGAGTTCTCTGAGACACAGAGTATGTTTTCAATTCTCTTCTTGTATCGCCAGTGAAATAGTACAATAGGGACTTCTAATGAAACCCACTGTTCAGCTTTAGCACCTATTCAGGTTGAACGTGAAACCAGGCTTATACTGGACTGAACAGCACAACAGAGCTTGGGTATATATAAAAGGTCTGACACTCATATGACTGATTTAATACAAATAGACATGTATATAATACCATATAAAATGTGCATCTCCCTGATGGAAGTCTATATTCATTCACAGTGGCCCAGCTGAAGTGCTGAAAGTAATACAGTAGTTGTGATCGCCTTGTTGTTGGGTTTATGATTGATTTCTTCTAACTCTTCAACTGAACTGAAAAAGGCCTGCAAACAAGTGCATGCATCTATCTGGTCTACGCATACCCCCTGCACAGTACATATGTGTACGCACCGGTTTGCACAGCTATAAGGTATTGACTCACAGTGTTAATTTACGCTCTGCAACATGCATGTTGCAGTCATTAACTATATTATAAATCTTATTTGAATTTGAAAAAGGGGCCTCAGGTTTTGTTTTTGAGTGGAACCATCTTAATTATGGGCCTGGTAGTACTGTAGCCCGGCTTAATGTTCTCAGTTTTATTTGGGTTTCCAGCTAAACTTTGCCTGTTTGGTGATTTACTGTATATACTGTAGTACTTATAATTTTAGACAAAATGAAAATCACCCTATACGGGTGATAGTCAGCATGATTGATAATCCAACACACCTAATAGCTGAAATAGCAGAAAATCAAATTAGGTCACACACATTGAGAAATTACCAAGCTATGTTAAGGATACAACACCATTTTTAAAAATACTTGAATCACTAAAACACTACCTTCCAGAGAATACAGTCTTATTTTGCATGGATGTAAAATCCTTGTACCCAAATGTCCCTCATAAAGAAACTTTAGAAACTTGTCAAAAAGCACTAGCTAATAGACTAATCAATACCAACAACAGAAGTGCTGAACATGATCAACGTAGTTTTAGTAAAGAGTTATTTTACATTTGTTGATAAGAATTACAAACAAAATGATGGTACAGCAATAGAATTTAAATTAGGATTGCATTTTGCCAGTACATGCATGGAGAAATGGGAAGAGCAATTACTTACAAAATCGTTATGAGAACAGCATACATTTAGCATACATTCAGTTTGCAGATTATATTTTTGGGGTTTGGACACATGGAGAAGAATCTCTTCCAGTTTCATAAAATGGCAAATTAAATACACAGTAATATTAGGTGGACCTTCGATGGACAAGAAAATAAATAGAAGTGGTTAAGAAAAGTGGATAAACTAAAAATAAATGACCTACTAGATTATAAAAACAGATAAAAAGGTCAGAAGAGTCCCATTAGTAATGACTTGCTCTAAACCGTTGCCTAATATTTCTAAGATAGTTTGGAAACACTTGTGGATTCTACATAATTCAGAAATATTTTTAAAAGCATTTTAAAAGTATTACGGCCCCAGTTGTAGCATACAAAAGAGAAGCTAATTTAGGAGATATTTTAGTTCACAGTAAACACAAGAATAATTGACAGAATAGGTTCTACAAATACTTGCACTAGTACATGTAAAGTATGTAAATATATGGACAAAAGTAAAAATATAATTAAACATAAGAACAACACATACCCACTAAAAACGAATACCTACTGTATAAATAGCAATGTTGTTTGTGGAATAGCCTGTGAAAAATATGATGAAATAAAATATGTTGGAGAGACTGGAACAACTTTATATGAAAGAATTCAGAACCATCTTTCATTTAATTAGAAATAAAAAAAAAGAGTAACCAATAGTACAGCACTTCACCAGTCAAGGACATGTATATGGACAGTTTGAAATATTAGAACAGGTAATATTAGACAATGCAACTTACAGAAGAATAAAAGAAAGTAAATGGATAAATAGACTGAACACAGTTATGCCATTTGGTCTCAACAGAAAATAATTAACTAATTAACTCCAAAAAATATATAACATTTAAATAAATAAATCAACAAAATTCATTTAAAAGTTGTGCATACTGATGCACTGGAGAGGCCAAACCAAGGCTGATCCTCAGAGTCAGCACTGCATGATAATATAAATATAAGTTTATATACAATATTAGAAAATGAATGAGTGCAAACAGCCAATCAGCTTCCAAATCTAGCAGGTTTCTATTTTGCATAGATGCCCGCTGGAATGTTGAAGTGTGTAACTGTGAATTATATTTTAAAATCAGTCAGTGCAGAAATACCATCCTTCTCCCTTAACATTCTAATCTACAACTAATCGGATAACATAAAAAGCTACTTTAAATATACTTTCTGATGTTGGTCTAGAGACAAGGGAAATTATGTCTGTGACAGGACACCATAATGAAGGCTCAGTTCGCCGTTACTGGACAGCAAATCAACAGAGAAGACATGATTGGTCCGCAGTTCTGTCATTGGCTGGATTCAAACAACACCCTCCCTCTAAACGAAACAGTTAAACTACCAACCCAGTTTCAGTTCTTTCCGCACTAGCCAATCCACTCCCAGCCTGCTTGAATGACGCCCCGCCTCCAAGAACAAGTTTTGAGTCAGACTCATTACTACACAGACTATTCAACGATTGTACATGACCAGATAAATTATAATAAGAAAGAGTAAGACCCCAATGAATAAATCAATGTGTTATTAATAATAATAATAATAATAATAATAATAATAATAATAATAATAATAATAATAATAATGTTTTCTCTACGTGAATGTCGTTTTTCTATTCTGATTATGTTAGGAACTATTTTCCTCAGCGGAATGTTACCCGTCGAAATATCAGAAGTTCAAGGTAAAAAGTTTTTTTTTAAAGAGAAAATAAATAAATTAATTGTTTTCTAATAGCGATAGAGCCCTCTTGATGCGGGCTGTACTGTGTGGTAGATGACCTTGACTTTCATTAGCGCCCTCGTCTACGGCACGGGACGCATAACTCCAGTCGGGGTCATCTACCACACGGTAGAGCCCGCATCGACGGGCTCTATCGCTTAAATGTTAATTAGAATTAATACAGAGTATAAAAATAAAAAATGTCACAATATATAGAACACCATTACATCATGTAAGAATAAATCATGGATTTGAATATAAACAATAAATAGTAGTTGTCATCAAAAACCCATAAATTCCTCCAATGTTTTGCTCCCTTCAGAAAGATATCCCTTCAGAAAGTCTTATATATATATATATATATATATATATATATATATATATATATATATTGTATATATATATATATATATATATATACACACACACACACACACACACACACACAGCCTATAGAAAGTCTACACCCCCTTGAACTTTTTTCACATTTTGTTGTGTCAGTGCCTCAGAGTTTCATGCATTTTTTTTCCACTTATCTACACACCATACTCCACACTGTTAAGGGGGAAAAAAGTTATTGAGAAAAAAAAATATATATATATATATATATATATATATATATATATATATATATATATATATATATATTTTAAAAATATAAAATTGAAAGATCATAATTGGATACAGTGGCTTGCGAAAGTATTGACCCCCCTTGGCATTTTTCCTATTTTGTTGCCTTACAACCTGGAATTAAAATGGATTTTTTGGGGGTTTGTATCATTTGATTTACACAACATGCCTACCACTTTGAAGATGCAAAATATTTTTTATTGTGAAACAAACAAGAAATAAGACAAAAAAACAGAAAACTTGAGCATGCATAAGTATTCACCCCACCCCCCCAAAGTCAATACTTTGTAGAGCCACCTTTTGCAGCAATTACAGCTGCAAGTCGCTTGGGGTATGTATCTATAAGCTTGGCACATCTAGCCACTGGGATTTTTGCCCATTCTTCAAGGCAAAACTGCTCCAGCTCCTTCAAGTTGGATGGGTTCCGCTGGTGTACAGCAATCATTAAGTCATACCACAGATTCTCAATTGGATTGAGGTCTGGGCTTTGACTAGGCCATTCCAAGACATTTAAATGTTTCCCCTTAAACCACTCGAGTGTTGCTTTAGCAGTATGCTTAGGGTCATTGTCCTGCTGGAAGGTGAACCTCTGTCCCAGTCTCAAATCTCTGGAAGACTGAAACAGGTTTCCCTCAAGAATTTCCCTGTATTTAGCGCCATCCATCATTCCTTCAATTCTGACCAGTTTCCCAGTCCCTGCCGATGAAAAACATCCCCACAGCATGATGCTGCCCCCACCATGCTTCACTGTGGGGATGGTGTTCTCGGGGTGATGAGAGGTGTTGGGTTTGCGCCAGACATAGCGTTTTCCTTGATGACCAAAAAGCTCAATTTTAGTCTCATCTGACCAGATTACCTTCTTCCATATGTTTGGGGAGTCTCCCACATGCCTTTTGGCAAACACCAAACATGTTTGCTTATTTTTTTCTTTAAGCAATGGCTTTTTTCTGCCCACTCTTCCGTAAAGCCCAGCTCTGTGGAGTGTATGGCTTAAAGTGGTCCTATGGACAGATACTCCAATCTCCGCTGTGGAGCTTTGCAGCTCCTTCAGGGTTATCTTTGGTCTCTTTGTTGCCTCTCTGATTAATGCCCTCCTTGCCTGGTCCGTGAGTTTTGGTGGGCGGCCTTCTCTTGCCAGGTTTGTTGTGGTGCCATATTCTTTCCATTTTTTCATACTGGCTTTAATGGTGCTCCGTGGGATGTTCAAAGTTTCTGATATTTTTTTATAACCCAACCCTGATCTGTACTTCTCCACAACTTTGTCCCTGACCTGTTTGGAGAGCTCCTTGGTCTTCATGGTGCCGCTTGCTTGGTGGTGCCTCTTGATTGCACACAGGTGGACTTTATTTAACTAATTATGTGACTTCTGAAGGTAATTGGTTGCACCAGATCTTATTTAGAGGCTTGCTAGCAAAGGGGGTGAATACATATGCACGCACCACTTTTCCGTTATTTATTTTTTAGAATTTTTTGAAACAAGTTGTTTTTTTCATTTCACTTCACCAATTTGGACTATTTTGTGTATGTCCATTAAATGAAATCCAAATAAAAATCAATTTTAATTCCAGGTTGTAAGGCAACGAAATAGGAGAAATGCCAAGGGGGGGGGGGGGGGGGGGGGGGGGGGGGTACTTTCACAAGCCACTGTAAGTCTCCACCCCCCTGAGTTAATACTTGGTTGAAGTACCTTTGGCAGCAATTACAGCTGTGAGTCTGTTGGGATAGGTCTCTGCCAAATTTGCACACCTAAATTTGGCAATATTTGACCATTCTTTGACACAAAACTGTTCAAGCTCTCTAAAGTTCCTTGGGGAGCGTTGATGGACAGCAATCTTCAAGTCATGCCACAAAGTTTCGATTGGATTTAGGTTGGGGCTCTGACTGGGCCACTCAAGGACATTTACTTTTTTGTTTCTTAGCCACTCCAATGTAGCTTTGGCTGTGTGCTTTGGGTCGTTGTCATGCTGAAAGGTGAACTTCCATCCCAGTTTCAGCTTTCTTGCAGAGGGCAGCAGGTTTTCCTCAAGGACTTCTCTGTACTTTGCCCTCTGATCAGTCTCCTTCTTGCTCGGTCATTCAGTTTGGAGGGACAGCATGATCTAGGCAGGGTCTTGGTGGTGCCATACACCTTCCACCTCTTAATAGTCATCTTGACCATGCTCCAAGGGATATTCAAGGTCTTTGATATTTTGTTTTACACCCATCCCCTGATCTGTGCCTTTCAACAGCTTTGTCCCGGAGTTCTTTTAAAAGTTCATTGGTGCTCATGGTTGAGTCTTTGCTTTCAAATGCACTACCCAACAGAGGGAACCTACAGGAATTGCTGAATTTATCCTGAAATCATGTGAATCACTACAATTTAACACAGGTGGAGGCATTACAAGGGAGGTGGACACTTATCCAACCAAGCTATTTCAGTTTTTATTTTTAATTAATTTTCTATAAATGTCTAGAATATTTTTTTTTCACTTGGAAGAAAAATTCCAGGCTATAAGGCAACAAAAGGTAAAAAATTTGAAAGGGGTGTAGACTTTCTATAGGCACTGTGTGTGTGTGTATATATATATATATATATATATATATATATATATATATATATATATATATATATATATATATATATATATATCTCACATCACATATAAAATGCATTTCTGTTTACGGGGTATGTTTAAAAAGGTACAGTTGTCCTCTTAATAAGTTGGAAAATGAGTCCTGGCTACAGTAGCTCTCCATTAAAGAGGATTTATGATGCAGGGAATTTAAAAATCAAATCAAGCAGTTAGTTGATTTTTAAAACTGAAGGTGAGAGATATGTGTCTCTTATCATGACTGCCAAATAATAGAATTTAACAGATCTGCAGTATTAAGTTTCCATTTTGGATGTTTACACTGTACTGGTTTATTATTATTGCTCTCTGGGCATCATGGAAAGGGAATCTCGCTGACAGGAAAACTCCATAGGGTCGAACAACATTTATTTCATCCAGTGTTGTCCCCCCCGTTCCATTCTTTTGTTTTGATTTACAGGTTGTTGTCAGAGGTCTCCTTTTCTGATTTGTTAGGGGTCACAGCCTTTGAAAAGTTTTATTTATGTGTTAGTTAACTTAGTTTGCGCACTGTTTAAACCAGAGTGCCAGGGAAGTTAAAGAGATACCTCCTTGTTGACCTTCAGTTGTAAGCTCACGTCAAACAAAAAGATGTTCCATTTTGTTTTAGACTGTGTTGTCGAGGGTGCTTTAATTTATTGTTTTAGATATGTGAGTTTTATAAAAGTGTAATAAATTCTGGATTTTAAAATGTGGAGATACTGGAACTTTTGTGTATGTTCTGTTACGTTGATTTAGCTACACTGTAAGTGAAGGACTCGGCTGCTCTTTAAAGGTGATTACAATTACAATTAAATGGTAAACAGCAACCTTGCCTAATTGTGATCTTTCACACTTTGTAGACACCTGGTCAATTGTAACTGCTTTCCAAACGCCATCATCAAAAAAACAGCTGCAGTTTTAAAAAGAGTTGGCAAGTGTTTGTAGGGCATACTGTAGGATAAATTGAAGTAAAAAAAGCAGTAATGTAAAAATAAATCATTCTTTGCTCTGTAACTTTGTACCGGATGGTTCCTGTATATACTGGATAAAAAAGAGAAAGTTGCACGCCATTGGAAATCAGTTTATTTATGTTTCTCAATGCATGAAGACCTTAAATTGGAATTTAAAGGAAATATTATGCTTTGGCAATACCCCCCCTCCATTGGTGCACTGTGTGTGTGTTTATGCTGTAGTGGGCGTGGTATGGTTCAATCCACACAGGTAAGAAAAGCGTTTTTTTTTTTTCCTATCGTTATATATTTTTTATAAAAATGGCATCTCCAAACAAAGGAACGAGGCAAAGCCACGTTTGAAATTATTTTGAGGAACCAGATGAGAAAACTGTGGTATGTAAATAAGTATGCCAAACAAAATTGCCATACCACAAAAACACAAGTTCAGTACTTCATCATTTGAAATGAAAACTTTCAGAATTACTGTGGGTGGAGTTCCTGTATGCAGTAAAAAGCAAACATCCATAATAAACAGAACACTCTAGATGGTGACTGTGAATACACGATTTGGAAAGGATGTTTTTTTTCGATATTAATTCAGAGAGAGCATACGTACAGTACAGCATGATGCCAATCATTTTTTTTAAATAAATAAATGTTCTTGATATCCTATGTAATTTGTCAACAGAAGGGGATATTTAAACACAAAAAAGAAAGAAATAATGGATTAACAGTAGAATTAATAGAACAATGTATTGGAATCTGTGCATTTGCTAGATTCTGTAACATACCTAAGCTGTTTATTTATTTATTTATTTATTATTATGGTTTGGTTTAGTTCTTTGAAAATATATATATATGCACACACACACACACATATATATAAAGGTTTAGTTTATTCACTTTGTGCTCACAGGGCCAGCACAGCTACATCTCAGTGGTGCAGTACAGATACAAAAAGGAACATTTACTATGATAAAAACAATAAAACAAATGCTTTTATTTTGTTATTATTATTATTTATTATTTTTTTTTTTTTTTTTTTTTTTTTTAGGTCTGTTGATGTTTTTAGTATTACATGCAGGATTACCTTTATAAAACCGGATGAATCTACCTATTTATTCATTTGTTTATTTTTAAATCTATAGGTTAAGCAAATGCCCATGAATGAATCGAGTGACGGCCCTAATTTCAATACTTTGGTGTATACATGTTGTTGTTTTGTTTTTTTATTTTAATTTTACTTTGTAGTTGAGTCTTTGCGATGTTAAAACGTTATTTGCTTATTTAGGGTTTCTTTGCTTGAAAATACTAACCGAGGCTGTCGGTATACATCAGAATGTAATATAAAGAGAGTGTGGGTTTGTAGATATGGTTTAAACGCTGACACTTGCATAGCATTTAAACATTCATAAAAAAAATTACCAAAAGCACATCCCTAGTTAATATAGGCTCATACTGTGTGTTTTTACAGCATTTATAAATATCAGAAACGAATGGCAATAAGCAGATACTGTTTCATTAACTAAATTAGTATCAGTAAGGTTTTTTCATCATTACCGATTTAATAATGAAATTAACTTTATTGTTTTTATAAATATTTATTTTGAGAGCTGTCTGTTATTGCTTATGAAGATCCTGATAATAAACGTTTATTATGGCATTGCAGTTGTACTGTTTGTTTATAATAGTGAGCATTTTGTAGTTGGCACGAATTATTCTGTTCTTGCTGTTTAAAAAATACTGTTTTTCAGAAATAATCAATTCTCTTTTGCCCCCCTTTTTATCAATGTATTGATAATTAAACATGGAATTTGAACATGAATATAACGTTGATAGTTAAGATAAGTACATTTAATACATATTGCCATAAATTTGTATTTGTTTTATTTTTAATTAAAGCCACAGTTTTGAGTCTTTTTTGCTGTATTAGTAAGTAAAGCACCTGAAGACACTTCCATGTGATACATACCCCAAGCTATACAAAATAAAGCAAAATACAACCAGGGATGGGGGTACCCCGTCACTGTACTATATACTTTATACTCAACTAAAACTGAAAAGCAGGTCTTGAACTTCCAAGTGAAAGCAAAAAAAATAACAGCATTTGAGTAAAAACAAAACTAAGAAAATGTATTTAAGTTTACATTGTCTGTTTCTCTCTCTCTCTCTCTCAAACACACAAATCCCTTTTAACTTCCCTAGCAGCCAGACAACCCAGATATACATCTGTTAAGGGCCATTATTGTGACTTGGAATGTTTTATTGCAGCACACCAAAGGACCCCTGCCGTGAATAAAGACAAAAGGGAGCCACTGATGCTAATGTTTAAGTTAGCCCCAGCCCTTAACTTGTTTTGTCTGCTTTCAGACATAGGTGCTGCCTTAAGTAAAGATGACAAGCCCCAATTTGAAGGTCTTTTTATTGGCCTTTATCACCTTTATCTCTAGTTAGAGAGGATAGTTGATGGCTTTGAAGAACCTTGAGTGACTTTGTAAGGGTTACAGCAGTTATTCTTCTGTCTTCTTAGGGCATAACCAGTAAGGCTCAAACCTTAAGAGGCTTTTATTTGAACAAAATCCCAGTGCTAAATACTAGCAGCATGGAGATGAAAAGAAAGGTAAGATCTAAAGTAAGAAACCAAGTGCGTGCCGACGTAGACTTGTGGGGTCTTAAGATATAGACCAAAGCTTTATAAGCCACTTAACATAAGACTATGCATGTATCTTTATTGATCAGGATCAGAGTCTAACTTTGTAAAATTGGACTCTTACTGTGCACCTGTATACAACAAAAAGTTCTTACTGACCTGAGTGCTTTGAATTATAAAATGATAAATAGAATAGGCTTGTGTTCTTGGCTGTGGTCTTCATTTACAACGTAAATGCTTTTGTTGATACTTCCAAAATTGCCTTTTTTGAAGATGTTTCTTTTCAGCAAGATTAGGCTTCTGTGTTTCCTTTATAGTGTAAAATGTTTCTTCATCTTTAGTACAATTTCCATGAATTGCAGGCTTGGTTTTGTTATTCTAAATGAGCTTTAACAAAACATTCCTAAAATATTTTGACTTGGACCAGTGTTTCCCATTTTGATCAATCAGAATATGTTTGCAGTTCTTGAAACCTTTTTTCAACTGTTGTCAAATTTATAAACTACTGCATTTATAAATTAAGAGAATGCCAGAAAACTCTTTTTCAAAGAACAGTCATTGTCTAGTTACTGTAGCAGCTTCTCTAACAGTGCTCTAGTCAGTAAAAGCAAAGTTAGGCTTTTTCTAATTGGAGGCTTGTTTTTTTATAGGGTAGTGCGTGTTCATGTTGCTTGCTAATGAATAACATAGATACATGATTTCAAACATAAACTATTAACATCCAAAATTCTAATTGCTTGACAGACTTTTTTTATGGAACAGCTTTTCACATACGCTAATTGACTAGTTTGTTTTAATTGCATGGAAGCAGCCTTTACGTGTTTCTTTATAGTACAAGCGTAGTATTTAACAAAAAGTATCTGCAACACGTGTTACAAGTTAAACTTTTTAAAAGTGAATTGGAAGCGTATACCAAGGCAAATACAAATTTGAATCAGCTAAATGAAGTTTGCTTTAACTAACGCAACAATTCATATTGAATTAACAATACTTCAAGAATATTTTGAGCTGTCAAAGTTTTGCAGTGACAAGGTTTATCGTTTAATCTGTACTTCACCAGTATATTTAAGTACAGTAGTACATTTAAATGTCAGGATATCTTCTGTAAAGTGCTACCATTGCCATTGTCACAGTATATTTAGGATGTAGTATTTTAGTCCTTAATGGTACTGAGAGAAATCAAATTGTGGTACAATATGGTTCTGATTTTCTTTACATTTTTTCAGAGATTATAATCTCTGTGTATATGGAGCAGCTGTACTCATGTTACACTCCTGATTTACCATTCTGGGAATGGGCAAATTTCTGTTTTTTAAAATGACCAATTCCTTTTTTTTTCTGTTTTTCAAAATGACCAATTCCTTTTTTTTTACCAATTTATTAAGAATTAACAACATAATTTGAACATAAATAACATTTTTACATAAAAAAAAAAAAATTATTGAATTCATTTATTTTTATTTAAGTCCCTGAGATACTGTAGTTTTCAGGGAAAATCTTTCTTAAAGCTGGCAACTAGTAACAATGTACTGTAAGTCAGTCAACAAATAAAGGTGTTCTGAAAAAACAGCTTATTTGCTGGCATTACAATATACAGAATAGTTAAACGAGGGGCATTATTAGAAAAATATACAATTTTCATAAAATTACAAATTAAATACAACGTCCAGGAGACTTATCTCTCCCATCTGTAGTTTCGTCTGCAACAACGCAGACTGGTTTGTGCTGTACTTGCTGTAAAGCTGCTTGCATATGTTTCTCGTATACGCTGGAAAAAAAATTTGAGGGGGCCAGACTGGAAAAAAGTTAGGAGTAGGCGGGCCAGAGTAATTTACTCTGCACATTTTTAATCAATAATAAGTATTATATAACTTAATGTTCATATATTGAAAAAGACTTACACATTTGACCATATGAATAGTACTTTAATAATAGAACGGTGTGAGAATTTAACGTAGTAGTATCATTACATTTTAAAGTGAACGTGACATATTAATAGGATAACTTAAGAAGAGATCAGCGCTTCTACTTTTGAGCTTCTAACTACTGTGCCCACTGGATACGTATTTCTAAAAGCTTGTTTGGTTTCAAAATGCCTTTTGATATTGTATTCCTTAATTACTGACATACTTTCATTGCACAGTAAACACACTGGCTTTGCGTTCAGTACTGTTGGTAAAAAAAAAAAAAAAAAAAAAGTAATTATTGGTCCACTCATTGTTGAATCTACAATTTTCTGTTCTTACTTCAGTAGCTAGAGAAGAGAGCGCCAAGTTATAGCAACATGAGTAAAAAAAAAAACTAAAAATCATTCTGAGTACGTAGTATTATTAAGGAGTTAATGATAAATTAGAAATAATAAGATATAAAACTAAAGGTTTCACCTCACCCTTGTGTCGATTCCTTGTGTTGAGCGGGTTTCTGAGTAACGGATTTGCGATAATAATTAAATCAGTTTTTACATAGATTAAATTAAGTTTTTTTTAATCAGTACTTTTCACTTTTCTGTATATACAACTCCAAAATTATTCCACAGAATAGAACTCTCATAAAACAGCAAGTTGATTTTTTAAACAATTCGACTCACACAGGCAGTACCGCAGCAGACAGACAGTCCATCAGCGCAGTGTACACAAAACCACCTGTTTTCTCGTTGTCCAATGATCCAAATAAACATACGAAAACGTTTTATACAAGCATCATCGCTGGGCTTCTGGGTAGTGTAGTTTTCAAAGCAATCCATAATTTTTTATATGAGAATAACAGCGGCAAAAGACTGTGTGCGCAGGGTTTTTTTATTTTTTTTTATTTTTTATAAAGGTGCAGTTGCAAAGCAGAATTCCATTCCCCAAAAGCCAGTTCTGTTCCCAATGCCTAATTCTGTTATTCTGTCCGTGATTCCACGATCGTGGAAAATCAGTAGCCCTACAATATAGGTCACAGTGATCCACTTTTTGTGATACTCGTAGCTCTAATTTTGTATTGTCAGCTGTGGCAGGTGATGCTTCATACCCCATGCATATTCTTTCAAAATGCAAACAAATAGGTCTATTCAAATATTGTAGCATTTTCAGTTGACTGGAAAATAAAGAAGTCTCTTAGGAGTATATGTCTGTTCATCTGTGCCTCTGAATGCATTTCCAGCAGTGCTTGTATGAATATTGAAATACTGTATTTGACAGAGCACTAAGAATTCCACATAGTGACAGATGTGATGCACATTTCTGGTACGGAGGAACGTGCCCAGTCAGTTTCCATTGACATGCTTAGGAATGAACCACTGTTCTGTCTGTTTTCTCGCTTTCATTTGCATACAGTCACTACTTCAAGGTGAAGTGTTCTGTCTCCCCTGATGGGAAACAGCTGTGTAGGATTATGAAAGGAATTCTTCAGGGGAATCAGCAGTTACTGTATGTGGTCTTTGAAAATGAATTGAACTTTATCTGGCCCTTCTGGTCTTTGCACTGGATAGCATTAGCCACGACTAGCACCAGCTTGTACTGACTGTGCTGCCTTATATCTATATGTATAGTATCTGTATATACCTGGCTTTGTTCATGCTTGAACAATGCAGACTGCCTCTTTTGATTCAAATCATGTGACTGATTTCTCAGTTCTGCTGGCTCCACCAGCTATTTACATTTGGGTCAGAGAGCAGGTAGAGCTGAAAGGTGTCTCATGTATGTGATCATCCTAGCACAAGATTTTTTGGATGACTTTCTGATTGCAGAGGAACTTATTCTACTGTATTGTGGACGAGTTCTACCATGAAATTACCTCTATGGTAGCTGTCAGAGTTCAATATCATGAAGTCCCATCTGTCTGCTCGGCTCCTTTGGCACAGCAGGCTTGATCATCCTGTGGAGGCATTTCGGTTTGCCAACGATATCTTTTCTGTGCGTAGGATTTGTTTTCACTACAGGGAGCTGACTCAGATGACTACAGGAAATAGATAACCTGCCTGAAAGTTTGCTTGTTTTGGTTTTCAGGGCTTGATCGAGCTATCCAAATATCCAGTGAGCCAGCTGTCAGGGAAGCTCAATTTTGTTGCAGTTATTATGTGGAGAGGTCGGAGGTCAGGGCTCTTCTCTATCCGCCGTGGTGTATGCAGTAACTTGCTGACATACTTGTTGAGCTTCGCAAAGGAATTCCCCCCTTTTTTTTTTTTTAATTTTTTTTTAATTCAAATGTACTAAGTGCATACAGTAAAAATACATCTCATTATACAGCAAGGCACAATAGGCGTTATTTTAACCCTTTGCAGTCCATTTATTCAGCGCTTGTCAGGCGCGTCAGGTCCAATTTATTTTTACATGCGCTGTTTATTTTACATGCGCTGTTTAATTTTTAGTAAAACAGGTTTAAAAGGCACTGAATTGCAAAAGGACACTCGGTACTGTATCTCCAGCCAAACCCCACCCCGCTGTATTTTTCACATACCTCTTTGTAGATGTGCATACTGATAAATCCTCTCCTTATCACTCATTTTACCTCCAAACTCCTCAATAATGCGATCCAAGTCATTATTTTATTACTGTAACATCTCAAAAAGCTCTGCAAATGTCTGTGATATTCTTTGAGCGCTGGATGCAGAAGCAGCTATCTCCTTTGTTTATGTCCATGTTATCTCTGTAGTGCATGGGGCTATGAGATACACCCCTTTTTTTTGTGGTTTCATTTGGCCATTGAAAGGTTTTTCACGGCTTTTTCCAGAGAAAAAATGGCTAGAGACCTGTGCTTTACGTCTTTTTGATGATGTCGGACCTGGTCTGACATAGGACTACAAAAGGTTAATATACTGTAATGCTGGTTGTCTATTTATTTCAAGTGTGAAATGTATTTAAGCAGAGGAAGAAAATGTAATGTGAGGTGCAGATAGTGAACAGGGTATGGTTGCCCATTTTTTTTACAGAGCACATCCAAATCAGCATTCAAATATTATGGGTAGGATTTTCAAAAAAGTGTGATTATATTGAACTTGCGGTATAATAACGACAGCTTTTAGTAGCAAGTGATTTGCAATCGGAATTTGTTAATAACATCAATCTGATAATCTTTTGGAAATTCAGTCTATGACGTAGTTAGTGATCAAGTCTCCCCCAACGACTGCATAAAGAAGAACTTGTTAATCAAAACACATGCTAACAAGTAGTAGTGGGGGGGGGGTGCCATTTGTATTTGTAGTCGTTTGTTATTATACATGTATACCATTTATGTAACTCTTCCATTATACATTTCTTAAGCTTTTAAAATGATGATGGAAAGCCCTCACCCAATACACTGTTACATACATCATTTATGTTTATAACTGTTTGATTGCTTCTTGTAATCATGTTAAGTGTATTTTCTCTGGCACTCTTTGCTTGCTTCCCTGAGAAATGCACGCCGCATAATTAGAAGTAGTCAATGAACACTTACAGTATTGTATGGGAACATTTTTTATATACATGGAAATGTGTGACGATCAATCAATCAATACTCTATTTATAGAGCGCCTTTCATACTAAAAGTAAAGAAAGAACACAGTTTAAAATTCTGTTTAAAAAAAGCTAATCTTAAAAAATAAGTTTTCAATTTTGACTTAGTCATCAACTGATGTAGCACTTCTCTTCTAATATCAGGTGGCAGTGCATTCTGCAATCTGGGAGCACAGTGACTAAAAGCTCTCTCTCTTCCTTTGTGTGTACACTTGTGGGAGGCACAGAAGGCCTGCATCAGCTGATCTTAAATCCGGAAAAACGTTTGGCAGCTCTGGTTCTGGTGGCTTCCCTGTCAGGCTCCAGCGGTTCAGGATGAGCCTTCGTTTCGTCCTCCTCAGTATTGAGGCATCTCCTCTGATTTGTCGAGTCACTCAAACATCATTTTTAGTGAACCAAAGGTTCGCTCTATCACATTCCTAGTGAACCTCTTTGTCCTATTGTATGCCTCTTCTTACTCTGTGGAGTGTCACGATTAGCTTTTATGTACCAAAATGTCTATATTTACTCATAGGTTTGTATTTGTATGATTACAATACAATATACAGTAGAGGTCAGTTGTCATATAATGTACATATCCAGAGTTCAGATGATTAGGCTGTAGTTACATTGATAATTTCTTGGTCGTAATATTGATGCAAATAGTGGCATATTGTTTTAGCAATACAGCAAACGTTCTGGTTAAAACAAGTGAGTAAACCTCATTCAAAACCTCTGGTATTGATAAGGCTAAAATAAATATTTCCATACAGTACTGTACAAATATTGAATTATCTAGGTATTCGTAAAGTACTTGCCTACTAATATGCCAACTGGTTCATTGGGTCCCTGAAAATGACTGTCATAATGTTATGAGAGGATCCAGGGAAATTTGCACATACAGTACTTTCCAGATGTTGGCATGCATCACAAATCACTTGCACATTTTGTGAATGGCTCCCCTTTCTGTTCACCTATGTATAAGCACAGTGTTGCAGTGATTTAAGCACAATATGTGTGCAATTGATGGCTCCCATTAGTCTAGGAAACCCAAGAATGTCATAAAACTCCCAAAAAAAAATGTCATAAAGATTTTTTTTTTTTTTTAGCTGGGCCGGATCAATACAGCTGTGACCTGATGGATAGCCACAGAGTTGGTAGATTGACTGAGTTCCATCAAGTCACCTGTGACCCTTTGCAATCACCCAGAGAGGCATAGAAGGACAATGCTGCCAGCACCTTCATATGCAGTGCTACAATGCTGCCAGCACCTTAATATGGAGTGGTACAGTGCTGCCAGCACCTTCATATCCAGTGCTACAATGCTGTCAGCACCTTCATATGGAGTGCTACAATCCCACCAGCACCTTCATATGGAGTGCTACAATGCTGCCAGCACCTTCATATGGAGTGCTACAACACTGCCAGCACCTTCATATGCAGTGGTTCTGGATAATATATTTAAATTATTTTGTAAATCGGCATCATTTCGGAAATAACATTAACACAATTAATTAATATTGAAAAATCCATAACGAACTCTTGAAAATGCCAGAATCAATGCTACATATCAGTTTGTTCATTAACACTGACGTTATCATTAACAAGCTTTTGAAACTTCCCCTCCCAATATTGCAGTTGGCTGGAATTTGACTATTATTTTTATTTCATTCTACTGACGTACCGTAGTAATCTTGTGTAATTTCCCAATGGACACAAACATGTGTTGCATGTGTTCAGCCTTTTGACCTCTAAAGTCTTGAAGTCTACATATAGTCCTGACTTTCAGACATGGAGGCACCTTTTTTCATATGTTAAACTCTATTGCATTTTCCAATGAAATGTGTGCTAGCTTGCTTACCGTTACAGCCTGCATTATCAACTTGGAACACTCCCCGGAACCAAACGTGTGTTTCGCCTGCAGACGATACTAGCAGGCAAAGAAACAAAGGAAAAATAAAAACATGTATTGACAGCTGGTAGTGCATTTTGTTTTATTCCAGCCTTCTGTTTTACTCACCAAAAGAAAAAAAGTCAAACTTAAGGCAAATCTTTACCACACCGAAATACAAATACTGTTTGCAGATTGAGAGAGTATAAAGTAGAGTGGAGCAATCGGAGTGCAAGCTCAAGGGTTACTGCAGTTCAGGGGGCTCATCAATCTTTAGAACAAGCTGCTTTTAACTTGGAACACTTCACTAGTACCGCTGTCATTCCCATTCCATTAGCACTCCTCCACCCCATCTCCCTATGTCCTGGTTTGCTAGCAGCCTCTTCAGAGCACCACACAACCACTACTGGCTGCTTAGTTGCTTGCGATCAGCTGTCAACCAGCATTGTGCGCGGTTCTGTCTTTTGTGGGGGCAGTTTCCATGTTAATTACGTCCTGTTCCTGCCGTTTCCAGGAAGCCATCACTGCGTTTCTAACAGGAAGCTGAGTTGTCGGTCGCCTGCCTCCAGGTACTTTTGTGCGAGGAGGTACTGAACCTGCAGGTGGTCACCATGGGGAGAACATCAACTAAAGGTAAGGGGCATGCTTTCTTTTTTTTTTTTTTTTTTCTATTTACAGTCTTTTGTGCCCAGCCATGGCCAACTTGAGAACAGAGGGAGACATATTAACTCACAATTATTGTACATTAAACAAGAAGATAAAACATGACAAACTGACAGTTACTCCACAGAAAACCATAAAAAGATACTTCCTACATAGTACATCAGGATGTAGGGTAATGATTGAGTGCAATAAATGCAATGCCAGTATTTGTTTTAAATCTTTAGCTGTTCCTTAAGAATTGACATCTGTAAGTTAAGAAATGAAATGTTGGTTTTTCATACAAATCATGTTCTGTTGTAGCTATACAGAAGAATCACACGTGCCAGTGTACAGAGTGGCCTAAATAGGAACTGCTTTTGCATAATGGGGTAGAGAATGTATCACACAGATGAGCTTGAATGCATTAGTATTGCTGTGTTGCTTTTGTTAACGAGGACAGCTATAAGATTTTATAAAGGTTATTTAGTTTGAGTTCACGAAGAGGGTATTTACATAGACCCTTTGTTCAGAAAGGAAAAATGCACCCATTGAAGTGGCAAATGTTAAAATAACATGAAGGCTATTGCATTCAAGAAGTTGTATGCAAGGGTGCGAATTTGGATCTGTTTCTTTCTGTTAAGTGGTTCTGAGACACAAGATGGAATTAGATGTGTTCCAAGTTCTTTAGTATGCATGTTTTGTTAACACATAGTGGATCACAATGAAGTATGGAGTAAGATTACTGAAAAGACAAGTGACATGGGAAAAGTAAATAGCTGTTAGAAAACCCTTGAGACTTCTGTTAATAGTTACAGAGCATGTCTAATGCTGAGGGCGTGTATAATTAAAGAAAACAGCCTATTCACATGTCTTATGCACCCAATTAACAATATAAGCTTTGTTGTCTCAAAAGTGCTGTAATGAGAAAAACAAAATGATGGACAAACCTGAAATTGTTACATTTTATAAAAGGCACAAGATATTGCTAGAAGTGTTTTAATTGTACATTATCTTAGATTACTTAAAGACAGAAAAGCTATTACAGGATCAGTTTCAAACTTGTAAAGCCCTTTGATGGGACTAAATACCCCTAAGGTGCGTCACAAAATGAATAAAACACACAATTCAGGATATGCATACTGTACATGAGGTTTCATATTTCAAGGATACTTTTTTATATACAAGATATTTCTCTTTAGACTTGTAACAATACACTAATGGTTCACAATACATGTTATGGTCCTGAAGGTTTACTTGACAAAAATGTAATTAGATGGGGATTTCATACTGTGTATAAGTCGCACTTATTCTTCATTCAAGAACTACAGTGCTATGAGCTATGTTGTGCTTTTGGTCTTGAATCACAGTACAGAGGATACATACCTCTATAACGATATGATACATCATGTAGCCTAACAATTCACTTGTTGTACTTCAAGTGCCACCTTTAAACACCCAATCATAAAACTATAATAAATGAAGTGTACAAATGTTTTTCACTTTAGCATTTCACATGGGTCTTTTTATGTTTCATATGCTTTTTCTTGTAGTAATTGAATGTGTTCATCTCTCTTGCTTTATAGATCAAAAAGATATTAAAAAGGAAAAGACAGGAAAGAGTTATTCTTCAACAAGTCCCTCCCAGAACAAAGGTACCAGTAGGACTTGCTACTTCCAACAAAAGTTACAGACATCAAAATTAAAAGAGAGTTGAACCGGAGAAGCAAATGTTGGGTACCGTCCCAAATAATTTCATAAAGTGACTTGGGGCGCCCTCTGCTGTCAGAATCGAATTGCTGCATCCCAGATTGCAACAGTTCAACACAGGGCCATCCTGTAACATTTTATACCAAGAAACTTTTTACTGTAAAAAAAAAAAAAAAAAAAAAAAAAATCTGAATGATTATGCTTGGATTTGTTTATAAACACTGAAACCATTACAAGCTATTACTTGCTTAGTAGTCAGATTATTTTAAGTTGTTTTATAACATTAACATATTACTTTTAAAAACTATGAGGACCCTGGACTGGCTTTAAAAATGACAGACAATAATCAATTGAAACTTGTCTAGCTCTTATGATTGGACAGACATTTCTTTGGAGTGTGGTTCAGGGGGTAAGGGTGATGGCTGATGGCGCTTTTTAAGCGACTCAAGGCGATACCTCTGGCTTTCCTTGTTCCTGCTCTTCTTTTCTAGCACCAGTCTCACCCTTAGAGGAAGAGAAGCTCACTTCCATCCACAGAGGCCTGGCAGTGCCAGTCTCACTGCATCGAGAGCAGTCCCCAGTGATTTTGGGGGAAACCCCTGGTTTCTTCCCTTTCTTCTTTACGTTCCCCATCAAGCTTCTTAAGCCTGGCAGCACTAGCTTCACTGTGATCTTAAGCACCTATTTCTGGGAAGCATTTTCTTTTAATTTGAAATATAAATTATATTCTGTACAAAAAACGTGGCTTTATATTTCAGGGCACAATATTCAACAGGAGCAATCAGTGGTTTGTGCAACAGGATCATTTCATAGCAGACACAAATGCTGTTTCCGATTGGCTGCACATTCAGAAGCGATTTAAAGCCTTTAATAAATTGAGGACTGTTAGACGGGGCTCGGGGAAACGCTCACAATCCTTCACAGTGCTCACCTAAATGTGTATTTTTCTTGTCTTTTTTTTAACACAATTATGATCTTTGTTTCAAACTTTTAAGCAAGTTAGTGTTTTCTTCTTTCCTGTGTACACTACCACACTGAAGCTAGAATCTACTTCAGTAAATCATAAAAGTCTGCTTTGTTACATCATTCATAAACAGCTTGTTGGCTTCACACTGTTAAACTGTCTTGTTTGTTTGTTTCCAGAAAGCTTCAGCTGGGATGAATACCTGAAGGAGACGGAAGCTACCCCATCTCCCTCGCATTGTTTTAAACAGGTCTGTTCCAATTTTAGTACCTTTGACTGAGAGTGTGCAGGATTATTGTGGGTTCACAAAAACATAATAAAGTAGTTGGATTGTGGTAACTCGCAGTTCTGCTGTGCTTTTGTTGCCCTGTACGAATACTGTAATAAATTGTGAACATTAAGACATAACTAATCATGAATCAAATGATCAAGGTGAGGAGTCATCAGGGAGGGTTTTTTTTCTCCGACAAGGGAGACTGTTGTTTGTAAGTACTTGAATTTGGGGAATTTTCTATGTATTAAACTCTGCATCTGCCTAGAAATGCAGCCTGATTCTGAACAGTGTTATTCAGCAACTCTTTCTGTAATTTGAAAATACAGAAAGAAATACAAAAACATTTTTTTTACAACACTGGTTTTACCAGGCCGCTTAGATTAGTTTAATGGCTTGATAGGTTATTTTTTGATAGGCATTATCTCCAGCCCAGTAACCCTTTAAAAGTTTAATGCTCACACCTTTTTTTTTTTTTTTTCTTCTAGTCTAGAAACCCACCTAGCAACGATTTCAAAATTGGTATGAAGCTAGAAGCACATGACCCCCGCAACTTCACCTCCGTGTGCATTGCCACCGTCATGGGCATCACGGGCGCCCGGCTGAGACTGCGGCTCGACGGCAGCGACAACAAGAATGACTTCTGGAGGCTGGTGGACTCCTCCGACATCCAGCCCATAGGGACCTGTGAGAAGAACGGAGACATGCTGCAGCCACCGCTCGGTGAGAACAACTCTGCACCTGATAACACAGCTTGAAAATCACACAGTCCTGGCTTTTACAACTAACTTCAGTGAATGATTAAATGATGAGGAGGCAGGAGTTGTACTG
Source organism: Polyodon spathula (assembly GCF_017654505.1). Lineage (NCBI taxonomy): Eukaryota > Metazoa > Chordata > Actinopteri > Acipenseriformes > Polyodontidae > Polyodon > Polyodon spathula. The sequence continues at coordinate 29,675,524 of NC_054542.1, forward strand.
GGTATAAGTACATTTACATTTTATCTTCATTTTGTCTTTTGTTTCTGGCTAAGGACTGCCAAAGACAACACTACATTGAATATTGTGCCAGTCACCGTTCAGTAAACTGATTTTTGGTGGTACAATAGGAGTACAAATGCTGCTCCCAGTCTTTCAGCAAATTGATTGTGTGTAAAGTAGCCCTGCACTGAAACGGATTGCTCATTAAAACCTACTGCATATCTTTAAAAGGAGATGATTATCTCTTCAGGGATACCAAGATATTTAGTAAGTAAAGAAAATGCCTCTCTTATTCTGTATTTTGTGTTGATAATGTATATGCTGTGTTTTCAGTTTGAGGACACTGGAATCTTGAGATTCAATGCTGCTGTTTTATTGATTGATTTATTTTCTCTACCTTTTTAGTTCATGCACTCACAGCACCAAGTTAAGTAAATCTGCACTAATATCAAAGAGCACCTATCTAGAGGAACCACTAGGGGGTGCTGTGGCAACAAATAACAAGTTAGAGTATTGATGCTACAGTAAACAGGACGGGCTTCACTTCAAAGAACTAAATGAAGATACAGGACCGAACCAGCAAAAAAATCCCCTTAACAATTGGCAGTCTGATTTGAATTTTCATGAAACATACAAATATGTCTATCTATATTTATATATATATATATATATATGTATGTATTTTGTGTTCCCAGGTTTTCGAATGAATGCCTCCTCATGGCCAATGTTTCTGTTGAGGACATTAAGTGGAGCAGAAATGGCCCCTTCCACAGCTTTTAAAAAGGTAGCCAGCCACCCCCCCCCCGCCCCATACCAAATCTCTGAAGAAAGCCTTTGCTGGTTGCCTGCAATAATGCTTTTGGCCAGCATTTTTAAAACTGGACCTGTATCACTAACAGGCAAAGGCTTGTTGAAGTCGCACATTGTTTTAAATTGACTCAGTGTATTTTTTTAGAGGATGACGTCTTGCATACAAATACTGAGAAAAGCGTACAGTGTGGTGCGATTAATAACATGATGACTGAGGTCTGTTTGTAATGTGTCATTGCATACAGCTTCTACTGTGATTAGCTGAGTGATCCTATGCAGTCTGTAACAAAGACAGATCCATTTCTCAACCCTCCTTCCTTTTTTAGGAACCTCCCAGGCCCCCGCAGAACAGTTTCAAGTCTGGGATGAAGCTGGAAGCAGTGGACAGGAAGAACCCTTACTTGATTTGTCCAGCTACTATAGGCGACGTTAAAGGCGATGAAATATTTATCATGTTCGACGGCTGGAGAGGGGCATTTGACTACTGGTGCAAGTTCGACTCACGAGACATCTTTCCAGTTGGGTGGTGTTTCTTGACCAAGCACAGCTTGCAGCCTCCTGGCACCAGTGGTAAGCATTGCACAAGCCAAGGGCCCAACTTACATTTCAGTCAGAAGGGAATGTAAATTTTTTTTGGTTTTATTGTTCACATTGACTTGGAATTTGACTTAATGAGCCTGATTTTCCACTATGGGCAAGTTGCCCAGGTAATGCATTTACTATGGAGGAGGCAATTTGCCTGTGTTTTGTCAATAAGGGAAAATATGTTTGTGTACTTAATCAGTCCAAGAAAAATAGGATTGTCTATGTGTATGTTCATGACCCCAAGTTTAAATCAAAGTGTCACGTTAAATTATTATTTTTTTTTAATAAATAAAAATAATGGTAAAATGCTAAGTGTTCAGATATTATAAGTGTTAAAATAACAGATGAAATCCCTAGTTATAAAGCAGTCATGCGCCCTTCAAAATCACCAATGCAAATGAGAAGGATTGTGTATATTTCTATTTGCAAATCGTATATTTTACAATTCACACTGCACCTTAACTATTCTTGTGACAACACATGGCAGGTAAATTGGTACTGTTATAGCAACAGTTTTCCCTAATTAAAAGCACTGACCCTGAAGCAATATGAACAGTTAGCGGTGCCGCAGTAATTTTGATGCGTTTTTCTTGGATATTGTAAGTAGGCGAGGAATCTCTGTGGTTTTAGAGTGCTTTATAGTGTGTTGGCTGTTAGAGTTTGGTTTTAACAAGACTGAGTAACGAGAAGACATTACACTGAACCACAGTACATCTCCACTGACCACAAGCCAAGACTCAATCTGACATCATTACTGTTGGGGCACTTTGATCTGCTAGACCTAGTATGTACACAACTGTGTGTTGAATGGAAATATTAGTATCACTGAGGTTAACAAGTGTTCTGAAAAAAAAAAAAAAAAAAAAAAAACTATCTTGCCAAATTTCCACAGCCTTTTTTTTTTTTTTTTTTTTTTTTTTAGCACAGAGTGAAAGTGGTTGCACAAAGAACAAATTGTTGAATGCAAAACGATATTTTTTTCCATACATCTGCACCAAAATTGATTAACACCAGATCCAAGTTTTAAAATCCCTACATTTATATACAGTGTTGGAGAGTAACACACTACGTGTAATGCGTTCTTGTAATGTGAAAATAAAATTTTTTGAATGCAGTTCACTTATGATTATCAGCTTTTATAAGTACACGTATCATATAATGAAATATTAAGTATTTATAGACAAGTTTATACAGTTAAAAGCATAGATAATCATGGAAAACCTGGTTACAAGCAGGTGTACTCAAACTTTTGACTGGTACTGGATGGATGGATGGATAGATAGATAGATAGATTTGTCATTGAGTTTCATTTATCTTTCAGTATTTCTAATTTGTAACGCTAATTGTTGGTTTTTTCAGACAAGTAACAAACTATGGTAACAGATTACATTGTATGAGAAAAAATAGTGGAGTTTATTTTAGTTGCAAGAAAAAAAAAGGATGAAAGCCAATTCATAACATGCAAATCAGAAAAAGCTTCAACAGTGCAAGTCAAACCTTAGGTGTTGCCTACACATGCTTTTCATATCGTCTTGTTACAAAATGGCATCAGAAGAGGGAACAAATGGGTTTGATAGCTGGATCTTCAAAGAATATTTAGAGCTGCAATAAGGGCAGATATGTAAAAAGTCAGATAAATTAATCCTGTTAAATACCATTATACACAGCTGTAACAATTACTATATTCACACAATTATTGTTTTGAGATTCCGTTTTTATTAGGGTATCTGTCTGCAGTGTGGGTGCGTGCATTCGCTGCTGAGAGGCAGGCAGGCAATTGAGACGGAGGTTGAAGATGATACACCCGCAGGATTTATTTACATTTCAACACACTGAACAGCTCACGTGACACTACCAGCAATGGCAGCACACAAAACAGTGTACGTCCAACTTTGATGGGATCTACACTCTCTGTTCAGTAATAAAAGAATGGCTACTGACCCGGCTGTCATGAGGAGGCTTGCTCACTCTTCGGTGTCCAATCCAGGTTCTGGTTTAATTTCACTCACTCACACTTACTCGCGCACACTCACTCGCGTCAGTGAATTTCAGCTTCTTCAGCACAATTGGCTTTGATTTTTTGCATCAACCCTGAGGTGAATAATGGAACCTTTTTATACCTGGAACACACCTACCTGCAGTTTAGATTCCACACCTGGTAATCACATCCAGCAGGCAGAACTCTTTTTCGCTTTAAGGTAGCCATTTTGCATAATGCTGTATACGTGGGTGGCATTGCTGAAGAGCTTGATCATGGCGCATATGTGATGGACGGATACACTACAGGCAGCCCCCCACTATCAACTGATAGTGAAGCTAGAGATAAATGACAATTAATTAGTACAGAAATATGAAGTTATACTACAGCAGTGCCAATGTGTGGTACACCAACACAAAGTAATTACAGCTGGTAGAAAAAAAGCCACATATACAACAATTGGTTCTGCATTCTATCAAATAGGGGTTTCTTTTTATAATGAAAAAAGTGCCTGCTTTAGTTTTTTGTATTTGAGGAGGCTTGGTTGTAAAGCATGGTTTGTTTACTGGGTGGTGGTCATCTGTTTTTTGTGGTTACCATGACGAATTAAATAAGCATGGCCTAGCTGTGTTAAGTTATGGCTGGTTTTATGTTTATATTTTATGTCTTAATTGGGTAATATTTTCCAGTGTTTTAAATCAGCCGCAGCCTGAAGCCTTAAGATAGTTGCAAGAAGCTCATAACTCTCTTCTCGTAAACAGCAGCGTAATAATCTTTGATGGCTGGGTAGTGTAGTCTTTCAAGAGTAATGAGATTTAAGTGCCTGAAACTGTATTTGAAAGGACAGATGGTCATGTCAGAAGTAGCAAATGTAATACATTAGAGTATGTCTGTATTGTAATATAGTCTCATGTTTCTTTTGCAGCCTGGACAAGGGGCGCTAGACAGTGATGTAGTGACTGATTTGTCCTCACAGCAAGCAAAACAAATTCAAAGTGTGAAGCAGGCCCATCAGCCAGCTGTACTGTAATCTATTTTATTGTTCCCTATCATGGTTTCATATAGGAGTTTTTACAAACGAGAATGGAGACATTGCGGTGGATATGATTTTAATTTTCTATTTTCTAGGAGGTTTTTGGTTTAGAATGTTTCACATATGTTATTCATATATATATATATATATATATATATATATATAGAGAGAGAGAGAGAGAGAGAGAGAGAGAGAGAGAGAGAGAGAGAGAGAGAGAGAGAGAGAGAGAGAGAGAGAGAGAGAGAGAAAACTAATGTGATCCATCTGCATCTCCATCTATTTGCATTTCTTTCCATCTGATGATGCTGATATTCTTCTGCCAGGTGTTGATGGCTGAAGTGTAATGCTGGCTTCAGGGATCAGCTTATTTTGCCTCCCCAGTGCATCAGCATACATCACGACTGCAATGCTGGCTCCTGGGATCAACCACAGTGCGGCCTCCCCAGCGCATCAGCATGACAACCGTCTGGATTGAGCTAAGTAGGGCACATCTCTGAGGTCTTCAAGTGGGCACTTTCCATCCTCTGTGTTTTGTCGACTAGCCCACGGCACCTCAAGAGGGCTTGACAGTGATTCTGGTGTCCCATCATTACTGCCCTCAGTTCCCCACTCAGCTCAGCCCAGCTTACTTAACCGTACATCAGCATTGCTTTCTTTCTGTTGTGCTTGAGATCCCCAGCCAGAATCTTTCTAATTCAACCACAGCCAGTTGTTGCTCCTTTCTGCTGCTTCAGATAAGTTCTTCACTCTGCAACGCAACTCTTGGCCACTGAACCAGACATCTCTGAGAAACCGGGTTGCAGAGTGTGCCACAAATCCTCGACAACCCACCTCCACTGGGTAAACCCGGACTCTCCATCCTCGATGTTCTGCTTCAGCAGCTAGTTGAGCATACCAAAGTTTCTTCCTCTCATACTCCTCATCCACAGCATCCTCCCATGGCGCTGTTAACTCTACCAGATGAACAAAGTGTGCTGATCCCGACCACAAGACAGTGTCTAGTCGAAGGTTAGTGGTGGCAATCTCAGGTGGAAAAATAAACTGTTGACGAACATCTGCCAGCATTTTCCAGTCTCTAGCAGCTTCCAGTTGTCCTGGGTGAGGCTTGGCTTTAACATCTTTTCTTAGTGGTTGCTCTCCTGGACGGAGGAGTATTGTCTTTTGTGTGTAATGCTTTGAAGGAACTGGTGACAACTTATTGGTCAGGTTACGCTCTTCTTCCAATGCTAAGGCCAAACATCGCAGCACCTGGTCATGGTGCTAAGTAAACCATCCTTGGGTAAGACCCACCTTACATCCTGTCAAAATGTGCCTTAACGTTGCAGGTTATGAACACAAGGGAGATTAGGGATCCTCACCCACCCAGGTTTAGGTTCTGTGGGGATGGGAGAACATCATATGCTGATCTGATGAGGAAACTGATCCTGCTCTGTTCCATTGTCCATAGGTCTTGCCAGTCGATCTTGCATTGTTCCACACTCTCCCATCTCATCCATTCTCCCTGCTTGGCCTGGAAAACTGCCTTTACAAACCTCATTCTCTCCTGCATTTGCACCTCATGGACTACCAGCTTCCTCCGTTGAGCTGGGGTTGCCTGGTGCCATGTAGGAGGAGCTGAACTGAGACCAAGCCCCCCTCTTCTATGCTGAACTTCCCCCATAATATCACCGGGCAGCCTTAGTATCTTCCATGGCTTTCTTTGTTGCTCACTTTCTTCCAGTTTTCAACAGAGGTGCTGCCTCCCTTATGCATTTGTCATGTGAATCTATTAATGTCATTTCCAGTCGGACCTTGGTGCACTTAAACTCCTCGTTTAGAGCGGACACTGGTAGCTGCAGTATTCCTTTACCATAAAGTCCCACTCTGCTGAGGCAACGCGGAGCTCCCAACCATTTCTTGACCTACTGTGTGAATTGATTAAAACTTCCAGCTTCTCAACTGTTATCAAGGAAACCTTATACACAGTCAGTGGCCACAACAGCCTTGGCAGTAGACCAAACTGAAAGCACCAGAGTTTCAGTTTTCCCGGTAAAGTGCTGCTGTCTCTTCCACTGCTTGTTGACTAACTTCTCCCACACAAACTGTGTCCTTTAGATCCCTGTTGTACCATCTCCCAAGACTCTTCATTGGCTTCTCAGACACTGTTGATATTGCCTCACCATTAATGTAGAACCTTTTATCTGCTACTTTACCTTTAATTATAGAGATGCTCCTTGATTTAGTGAGCTTGAATTGCGTTTGTGCCCATTCGATGTTATTGGTTAATTTGCCCAATAACCGATTAGTGCAGGCTACTGTTGTAGTCATGGTTGTCATGTCATTGGTGGTAGTCGCAGTCCAGAAGCTAAGCGCTCTCCTCGCACTACCCATTTTGATGACCTAATAATTACTTCTATCGCCATGGTAAAAGCCAATGGAGAAATGGTGCATCCTGACATTATTCCAACTTCTAGGCATTGCCATGTAGTGCTGAATTCTGAAGTTGAAAAACTAAACTGCAAATCTCCAAAGTAGATTTTCACTAAATTTGTTATTGTCATCGGTATGCTGAAAAAATCAAATGCTGCCCAAAGAAGTTAATGTGGCACAGAACCATATGCATTAGCCAAATCCAGGAATGTCACATGGAGTGCTTTCCTCTCCTTTTTAGCTGATTGAATTTGTTGCCAGATTACGCTGATGTGTTCTAAGCATTCTGGGAAACTTGAAATGCCTGCTTTTTGCACTGAAGTGTCAATGAAACAGTTCTTTAATAGGTAAGTTGACAATTTCTGAGCAATAATGCTGAAGAAAATCTTGCCTTCTACGTTTAATAGGGAAATAGGGCAAAATTGACTGATGCTTGTAGAATCTTTTTCTTTTGGTATAAAGACTCCACCTGCTCGCCATTGTGCTAATGGTCCAGCCTGTTTTTCCCATGCCACTTTCATCAATTTCCACAGGATTCGTAGAACTCCAGAAGCACTCTTGTACACTCTGTATGGAACTCCATTAGGCCCTGGAGATGATGACGCCCTTTCTTTTTTCACAGCTTGCTCTACTTCTTTCCACTTAGGTGCACAGTCCTCCATTTGGTATTCAGGTGGATTGATAGGTGAAGTGTCTGAAGGAACTGACATAGGTCCCTGCCTGTTTGAATCTGCATGTGTTTCCTCCAAATATCTCTCCAGCTCAAACTTAGATGATTTTAGTGTGCCATTTTTCTCACTGGTGAATAACTTCTTTACAAATTTGAATGGATCTTTATAAAAGTTAGTTCTCGCATGATTTTTTTTTGTAGAGTCTCCGTAGGCACTCAGCTCTGCGCAATGTTGCAAGCTTATCTTTTATGACTCTTTGTAACAGAATGAGTCCCTCCTTTTGACTTTGTTCCTCTCTTCTCCATTGCTTCCTCAGCTGCCTCCTTTCTCTAACTAAGTGTTCAGTCTCCTGCTGCCATCAAGACTTTCCAGGAATACTTTATAATTTTTTCCTTCCTTTTTTTCAACTCCAAACCTCTCGCTTCCATATGCATAGGTATTGTCCCCAAATTTATCCAGCTTCTTTTCAAATGTTCCACTTAATCTTTACAACGCAAAACAGAGCTCCACGTTTACTCGGTGTGTGTGTGTGTATATATATGAAAAATGAAATCTGTCAAAAGCATGAATATCTTTTTGTTTACCCATTACCGATGCCTCTGTTAATACCGTGTGAATTCCTGATTGAAAGCTGTCTTTTTTTGCTTGGGTGAGTTCCAGGTATTTTTTTTTTTTTTTCGTGTGTGTCTTGGTACATTTTAATTTCCTCTTAAACTGTTTTCGGTGAACAAATGTTATGTTGTGTTGTTGAGGTACCAGTGATTTGTGACACTAAGCATCACATGTAATGAATTGAACTGTACATGGCAGACATTGGAGAAAGAAGACTGTTACTACTACGTTAAATGAACAATTGCCATTGCTGGATTGATGTAGAATATTTGTTTGTTCTTGTAAAGTTTACTTAAAGCTACACAACAACACTTTCTTTGATAAACGTTTAAGATGAAGCCAGCTACTTCATGAGTTAAACCAAGGAAAAGGTAAATGTAAAATAACAATAGTCATATCATTTTTCCCAGAAAATTGCAGCACCTTTCACTTGAACTTTATTTCAAGCATCAGTCTCCCCCTGAGAGTTTGCAGGTCATGACCTAAGCAGTTGTGAGGTCAGGAAAGGTTGGGGGTGGGTAAGACTCAGAAGAGATCAAAAGTAACAACAAAACTTGTATTTTCCACATTTTAGTCACATACCAATCACAGTTACCATCAACCACAATGATGGGCTGCTCACCTTACTGTTTCCCAAGTATACTGTACTATTTTTCTTGAGGGAGGGTGAGTAGGATTATGTAAAACTGGGGGGGGGGGGTCAAGCTTGTGATGTTATTGGTCAAAAAATGATGATTAGCCTGTGGTACAAAACTCTGGTTCATTTAATACAAGTTCCAGTGATTATCTACCTTGGAATAAACTAAAAGAGGGTTGTTCTAGTGTGGCAAATCATGCCAACGTGCGCTCACAAATGATTATGCTCACAGACCTACAGTTCTGTTATCTAGTGGGTGGGTTCTTGTGTAATTGTTTTGTTCCCTCAAAATTCTTAAGCTCCTTATTCATTTTCAAAAGTTATAACATACAAACCACCCAAAAAAACATAGCAAAACTATATGTGCACTGCAAGCTTGCACGTTTAGACATTTCAGATAACCAACTGTATGTGCACTGCAAGCTTGCACGTTTTAAACATTTCAAATAACCAACTGTATGTGTACTGCAAGCTTGCACGTTTTAAACATTTCAAATAACCAACTGTATGTGTACTGCAAGCTTGCACGTTTTAAACATTTCAAATAACTAGCTGTATGTGCACTGCAAGCTTGCACATTTTAAACATTTCAAATAACCAACTGTATGTGCACTGCAAGCTTGCACATTTTAAACATTTCAAATAACCAACTGTATGTGCACTGCAAGCTTGCACGTTTTAAACATTTAAAATAACCAACTGATTGGATGTCATCTTAGAGAAGGTTTTTTTTTTTAACCAAGGTTTATTTTAGGCTTGTTTTGGTATGTGATAAATAGTTTGAGAGTTCAGTTTCTTGTGCCATTTGTGTTTTTAACAGAAGAGCTGTAGCATTCCAGGTGGCTTCTATTTGTATCTCTTAATCTGACAGTATTGGTAATGTCCCCACATTGATCTACAGGAGTATGCTGCTTTTAAAGTAATTTAGCCAATTTGCAGTTTTTCATTTATAGCAGGATGCACAGTCTGACCGTGCAAAACATGGTCCTTGCATGTTCACTCACTCCATCCAATTTAGCTGTTATTTTGTTAATGACATTGACTAAATGTGGATCATATGTGGTGAGGTGTAACACAAAATGTGGAAAAATTGTCCCATTTCTGTTTTTTCATGATTTTTTTCTTCATTCATTCATTTTGCCTGTATTCATTGATAAACATAGTGACAACACAACATAGACACAAGAGTGGGGAAAGTAAAACCTTGCACAGCTAAACTTACCTTATTAGTACAAAAGCAGCTCAACTTAAACAGCTTCAACCCATTGACTTCTGACAAGCCCATTTGAAGAATGCAGCTTGGCTAAAAAGTAACTCAAAAGAAATCCTCTTACATGTAAATTCATGAAATCCTTTTGGGACCATGCTCTTGTTTTTTTTTTTTGTTTGTTTTTGTTTTTGTTTTTGTTTTGCCTTTTAACATTTAACATTTAACAAGAAATCATTTGAAATAAGCTGCTTGGAGGTGAGGGTTGTTTTAACCCCCCCCCCCCAAACCACAAACAGAAGAGTTTCTAGAGCAACCCTAGATGAAAATGATTAAATATATAGAAAAACAGAAAAGGAGAATCTCTTGTTATTTGCAGTGTAAAAGCTTGCTGTTTTCTGCATGTTTTCACTGCGGTGAACCAAACTGGTTGGAAAGGATGGCGGGGATGTGCAAGAGTGACAACAATATTGTTTAATTATGTGTTCTTTTTTCATGTATTTGCATGAAAATACCCATTCTTTCCAGCTTCTGTATCTTTCAGTCTTCAGCATTAAACACTCAGTGATAAATAAATAATAACTAAAAATAATATAACTTTTTACAACAGCCCTTGTGTTTACCAGAGTAAAAGCATAGCAAAGTGTAATAAAAATATGGAAAAGCATAGATAATCATTGTAAAGCCTAGAGAGGTGTGGTAAAGCAGATTGAAAAACATGTCAAACTATGGTAAATGCATAGCCATTGGTTAAAAGCATGGGTAAACTGCACTACACTGCAAACTGTAGTAACCTTTGTCTGGAAAGTAGCTACTACCAGAGCCTCTTAGAAAACATTGGTGCCTAGAGGCACTGCCAGGCACTTGGTGCAAGAGGATATCCTGGATTAATTAAATTTGAAAGCGTGTATAAGGGGTTGCATGGACTCTGGGGATAAAGCAATGCAATCTTAGATGTCATGCTGTTATGTCTTTGTGTGGTAAAAGGGATTTTTTTTGTTTTTTTTGTTTAGCAGCACAGTTAAGTTACCTGAAACACATTTTCTTCCACATTCTAAATCCAGGGTTAAACAAACAAATACAATGCATCACTCATTGTGCACATGCGTGGTGTGGTAGCTTTTATCCTGATCTCTCAAACATTTCAGGATCCCCTCTTTAATCTGCCAACTGCAATGTGCTAAATTAAGAGGTCAACCCATTTTTATGTGATTATTACAGGAATATTGGGGGACTGCTCTTTTTAAAAAGACCTTTCCTAGTCCATCATCACATAATGAAGACATTATCCTTTCAAATGTTTTAATCTATAACTAAATGGCTAGACATTTTTAGCTTTTCTAAGTACAATTTATTAAAGAAAGTTAGGGATGTTTTAAAATCTGTTTTAGTACCACTTCAAAGATATGTCACATCAGTATACACCTTTCTGAGTTCTGTGTGGCTCAGTAGGGTTAACACCAATTTTAATTATCATGCATAATCTCATATACTTATATACAATCTAAGCTTTTCTACTCATATAAGGACAAAATAAAACCAACTACATTTGGTAGATTTGGAACAATATTCGCATTTGAAATACATATTGCATAAGTGTGCCTATTGATTATCAGAGCCACAGTTTTTTGTACATAATATAAATAAGTCTTTACTTTTTACTACTGATTGGTTCTTTTAATCACAAATGATTAGGGAATTCAGCAGCCTGTCATTAGAATTTGTTAATCTAAGGGGTTGAACTGACTAAACCTGTGGAGAATTGCCCAGTGATTTGGGACAGCTTGATTGACCTAATCTCTGGTTATAGTTATTAAAATAAAGTAACTACCATTTCAGCATCTTTTTATTATATATTCAGAAGTTATTTTCAAAGCTTTAGACTTTGCAATTCTATGCCTAGTGTCAATGCATAGTTCAAATGCATCTGTATAAAACAAATTATAAGGTATAATAGGAATATATAATTTTTACTGTTGGTATCAAGGAAAAAAAAAAAAAAAGTAAATTGAGTAAATAATTTATAAAATATTTTTATATTTAATACAAAAAAGAAAGCCCCCCAAATGTGTTATTTTTAGATATTTTCAAAAAAACATTTTAAAAACTACAAATGGAAGGTATTTTGTGGAAAATGTATAAAAAAAGAGTGATATAAAAAGAGTCAATTAAAATAGACTATACATTTAAATTATGATTTTGTACCAGTCCGCTGGGGAATTAAAGGGACTCTCTTAGTTATTCTTTTTTGTTGCTGTCTAATGTACATGATTTAATCTCAGAAGGTTTGGGTTGATATTGTAAGTAATATTGCAAATCAAAAAAATAGAAATTGTAAAAGAAAAAGTAGTATTAATGTGTTCTTACTAGCAGAACTGATCAGGTAAAAGCTTTATATTTAAAAGTGAAATCTTTTTTTTCTTTGTGTGTCTTTTCAGTCATCGTACCTCCAGGGAGACGTTATTTGAACATACTTTTGAAGCTTTCTGCAAATGCTGTTATGCTATAGTGTTTCCTGCTTTTTGAAGTTGCTTTTTAGCGTGTTCCTCTGGGATTCTTGAATAGGCTCTAGTTACCATGCATATGCTCCTTGGGGGTACCTAAACCCCTCTGATGGAAACGACCAGGAGCCTCTTTGCCTCTCTCTTCCCTTTAGATTCTGTGACCCATTTTAACCTATTGCTCCCCACTGAATGCAGGGGAGGAGATAGAGAGAGCAGGTGACTGATGAGCACTGTCAATACAGACCTCAGATAATCTGCATATGAGCTCTGTGCTCCCACCCCCGCCCCCCTTCTTTACTCCAATGCAAATAGCCCATTGCACATTCACTGTTAACTTAAGCGCTGCTCTGTCAGCATGGCCTTTGTTGTTGGTTTGCTACTAGATTAAAAAAAAAGGAGAGAGAAGCTTAATCATTAGAGTAAGAAACTAGAGAGCAGTGCAGTGGGCTTCACTGAAACCCTGCTAAGGAACACATCCTAATTTCCACAAGGTGAGAATATTTACACTTTTTGATGCAAAAGTAAGCTTTTATTATTATTATTTGTTTTGGGGTTTTTTTGCACTGGGTGTGTGAATTGCTTTGTTTGGCCTCTGTAGGAAGCTCTCTTTTGTTTTTAATCTGAACTTTCTATTTGTAAACTTACTATGTGCATGAGTGGTTGCTGGTTCTTATTTGGTAATAATTAAACCACTGTGTACTGTGTGTTATGTTTAGATGTGTTTGTTTTTTGTAGTGCAAAGAGCCGTTGCAGGGAGTTTATTATTGAGTTCTTGTTGCTCTGAGACCTAATCTTTTTCTTTGTAATAGTGCAGATCTAAGCTGTTTTAGACTCTCATAATGCCAGCGTATAAAAGGCTAGTATGTAATAGAGGGAATTTTAGAAATGTTAAACGCTTTGAAATTAGAAATATTTTAATAGAATCTGTCTATTCAAAACAGCTTAAAGATGAAATAAATGTAAATTGCTGCAGTTTAGAGCTATACATACCAAATAGTTTGAGGTGTTAAGTAAAATGGAGTGAACTGTAGATGTCTAGTTATTAATACAGACCTGTTAATTAATGGTGCATTCTGAAAGATAGACACAAAACATGTGTATTCTAGATTGTTTTTAATATTCAGTGTTTTAATGTTATGGGTGCATAAATGAAATAAGTGTAAAGCAACTTTTTTTTAATTGTTTGCTAATTTACAAATGTAAACATGAAATTCACCATTCACAAAATGTGCTTTCGTTTTCAAAATATTATACATAACTTTGTTTTAAATGTATATGTTTCCAACAACATATTAAGCATTTTATGTTTACCAAAACATTTTTCAGGTAAACATCAGGTAATCGGATGTTGTCCGTTTCACTGAATAGCAGTAATATAAAAATTGAGAATGAACAGGAATTCTGTTGTGATGTGATGTTTTAATATGTCTGTTTTGGTTATTAATATTTAACTAAATATAAGTGTGAGTGTGATGTACATATTATAATTAATTAATTCAACAAGTATGAATGATAAAGAACGTTGAACATTATGCCTGGTGTTTAGTAGAACTGCAGATGGTGATGTATGTTTTGAATTCCTGTTGGGTAATATGAGAGTGACGTGTGATACAATAGCCAAATGAACTCAATCCACTCTACAAACATATGGATGTGATTTGCAATATGTTAAAGTATATTAGCAGCATCTGATGTAAATGAAAGTTAACAAGAATATCCAGAGAAATTTAAATATTTGAGAATGTAATGAGTTTTGAAAACTAGCCGGGTGTTTGTGGAAGATGCTGATCTCAGTCGAAGCATTTTTTTTGCCCACATGTAGGTCAAGAGGTCTGGCTGGGAATGAAGCCATCCTGATCAGCTCCATATGCCTCTTCAGTATCTTTTAAGCTTTTTCATTTAAAATTGCTTGCAAATGGAGGACTTTAGGTGGCGCTGGGGGCTAATCCACTAGCCTTTCACCTCTAAATACTGAGTTTGACTGCCTACCCACATTGAACATAAGAGCACACCAAATCTGGTACACAATTTGGCGTAATTTGTCTTGCTTAAAGTAGTGCTAGCCTTGGTTTGAAGATCCATTTTCTTATCTCTTTAACAGTTGGAATTTTGTCACTGGACCTGCTGAAGGTCTTTTTTGATAGTTATTTGCTTATAGTTTCTATTCCAATTTGGAATTTCCAGATATTTCAGAGAAACCGTTGCAGCTGCTTCCTGGTACCTAATTATTTCCTTGTAGTTCAGACGTACTTCAGTCATCTAGATGCAATGTGACCTACAGCGAAGATATCGGGATATAGCAGTGTACCTACAGCTGTCTGTGGGTCCTCTAGAATGTTGCTAAAAAGGGGAGCATTTTGTTTCTTTGGTTTATTTAAATATAATAAAGATGGTCATTCATAAAATTCACTCTTCTTTCCTCTTGCTTAGACAAGACCAGTTCATTTCGGAAGCAGTTGGTGGTTTGATTTTCACAAATGGGCATCATGTTCCATTGCAAATTTAAAACAAAACAAATTAAGCAGATTGAGTAAAAATAGAGATTTAATGTTTTGCACTGTAACAGCATCTTTCTTATACTGTACAGTATATTGAAAGATGATGCTTCTCGCAGATATTTTTTTTTCTAGTAGCATAAGCAACCTTGATTTAGTTTTTTCAAGGTTAATATTTGCCATACCTTGCTGGCACTCCAGCCAAACCCTTCAAATGCTTTTCAGTGTCAGCTCTTTTCAGAAAACCAGTCACATTATGCCATGAATCCTGGTCAGCAACGTCTCGACCTGCAAGCTATTTCTCTTCCATCGTTTTTGTTGAAGTTCTAAAAAGAAAAACAGTGCTGCTCATGCGCGTGTGCTGCTTCTGTTTGTGTTTCGCAACAGCACACTAGTAACGTATTTTTAGAATAGTGGTGTGCCTGTAGAACTGCCACTTTGCGCTCTTTTTTGCGTGTTATGTATAGGAGCGCAGTGTTTGTGATGGTTCAAGGCGAAGGAAAGATAATAATCCAACCAGGACTGTAAAGGCTAGTTTCCGTGAGTGCAGAGCTAGCAGAGACGGTTCTGCCTGGGGATCCCCAAGGGAGGGGGATTTCAAACTCATTAGTAACCATTATGAATAGGGGGAGGTGCGACCAGAAACAAAAGGATAAAGTGCACTTAGCAGTACAGGGGCCCTTTTCATTGAGATGGAGATAGAGAAGGGGGAATTCCTAAATATTGAATCCTCTAATTTCAGATAAAAATTTGTTTTTGTTGTTTGTATTAGAGAAGAGAGTCGTAGACCTAGTGTTTTTTTTTTAAGTTAATTTAAATGTTTGAGTATTTTTGTTTTAGCAGATTTTGTTCTAAATATTGCTTTTTTGTATCATTTTGAATTTTGGGTCATTTAAATGTAGAGCAATATCCTTTCTTTTTTATATGCTTCTCTCTCTGTTTGCTGTAGTGCACAGGCCTAATTTAAGTAAACAAGCAAACATGCATCTTCTGGTCGCCTCCTAAGCCCCTCACCCAGCCCTGAATTAATACTTCACTTTCCATTGAATAACTTGCTCTTTTGTTCTTGTAAACTATCAGAAAAAAAGATGAACAAGTGCTTTATGCAGTGCAGTGATCAAAGGTCACATCCTTGAAATATGCCAGTTGCACAATGGCACTATTATAAAGCAAGAACAAGGTATGAAGTCCCCAGTCTGCATTATATTGCTGTGGCCTAAGGAGCTTGTTGCTGTTTTGACTTTTTTTGTATGTCCATATTTCAGTTTAAGGTTTAAAAAAAGATATCTTCTGGATGTGGTTCATTTAAAGGATACTTCTAAATCTGTTCTGTGGTTAGCATTAAACATAAAGCGAGTTATGAGTGCTTGAATTATGCTGATGTTGGAATGCAAAGAATTGCCAAGGCCCTTATTTGCCAAGGTCTTGGTGTTGTTTAGTAGAATATATATATATATATATATATATATATATATATATATATATATATATATATATATATATATATATATATATATATATATATATATTAATGTTAGTGTGTATGGTCTTGAGAGAATATAAAACCCCAATTTAGCAGCTAGTGACCTTGGGCAGTTGCCTTTTTTTTCTTTTGACTTGTCAGTTGTTGAAATAGAAAGCTGGTCGATGTTGAGATGTGCATCTCATTGAGTTTAATTCCATTATGTTTATTTCAGTCACTATTCCAAAGAGTGTCCCGACACCCATTTCCACCTCTTCCAAACCCACCAGACGGTCCATGCAGTCGCTGCAGAAAGCCGCCCCCCTGCCACCCCTGCCTGTCAGGAAGGGAGTCCGGGGGCGACGGCCCAAAAGCCAAACCATCGCCTTACTGAAAGCAGCAGCAGCCGCAGCAGCAGCCGTCGCTACAGCAGTAGAACAGAAAAGCACAGCAGCCAAAACTACCTCCAACACAGACGCTCCAAAACCCAAAAAGAAGGGCCCAAAGCCTGGGAGCAAGGTACGTCAATAATTTGACTTCATGTTTGCTTGCTTAAATTCTTGTACACTCCAGGATCACAAGTTTGCTACTCTAGATGTGTGTATTCTTTGAATATAGATGTCTTTTAATTAAAAGGCCTTGGGTTTGCTAGTAACACGCCTTCTAATAAACTAGAAAAGAGTCATATAAAAATTTGTTAAATAAGAGTGTGTTAATTTATGTGTAACCTTTAAATATGGTGTTTTTATTTATTTTTTCATCTGACAATTTTATGTTCTTTGTTTCTCAGAGGAAGCCTAGAGTAGTCCAGAGCTCAATCTTAATTGCGGCTCCTGCAGCAGCTTTGGAAGCTAAATTCAACAGCACTCCGGTACCAAAGGATGGGCCCAATCACCTCAATACAAACCCAGCTGTCGTATCCACAGGTAAAGTTGAAATTTGGTTATGCATTATGCAAAAGTTGCACAATGACAGTGTTATACAGTAAGAGCGCTCTATAGCATTGTCAAGTTTCGTATTATTGCAGCTGAGTATTGTTTGAGTAGCCTGTTGTTGTTTTTCATGTCTTGTCCACGAATCAGGCAAAGGTGTGCTGCCCCTATATATATATATATATATATATATATATATATATATATATATATATATATATATAGACACACAAACACACAGTCAACCTTGGTTAACATGACACCCACGGGGATGCCGTTTAGTGTTGACTTATCCGAGGTGGCGAGTTATTCATGGATGCACATGAGCCATGACATTAACATGCATATAAGTAAAAGAACTTCGACGTTTACAATATTTATTTTTAGTTAAATGTCCTTATGAAAACAGTTGAAAGAACTGTATTAATCAATTACATTATACCGTACAAACTCGGTATAACTCGTACAGTTTGATTGAAATAAGAAAAAAATAAACTACAGCTTTATTTTTATGAAACAATTCAACCAAAAAAATACTTTTAGGTATTGGCTTGTACTGTCTAATTTGACTGCTTAAATAGCAAAAGTTAACAAATGTACAGTATGCATAATTAACTTGGTTGATTTTAGAAATCAAACATTGTCGATTGTTTCACATGTAAAAACATGTGCTTTGAAAGTTCTGCTGACAAGCTTGTTATCCTGAATAACCTGAGCTTTAAAGCCAATTGAATGAGAACTACATTTTCGCTTTACACTCATTGTGAACTTATACTGTAACCAGCTGCAGTTGGTAGTTTTGAATAGATGAATGAACAGTCTGTTTCCAGTCAGAGGTCAGACACGTGAAATTATGGTGTTGAGTTATCCCCTAGTCTCCATAGTTGTATCACTTTGGTACCAGTAATAAGTGTCGGGTTTCGATTAAACCGTTAAAAAATAACGAATTACGAATGAAAAAATTAAGAGGCAGGGTGCATATATTTTATGTAGAGAAAATCTGGGACCAAGACTTGGCGACCAGTCCAGTTAACTGAGGCTGATATACAGTGCCTATAAAAAGCCTACACCCCCTTGAACTTTTTTCACATTTTGTTGTGTCAGTGCCTCAGAGTTTCATGCAGTTAAATGAGGATTTTTTTTCTACACACCATACTCCACACTGTTAAGGGGAAAACATTTTTTTTTGAAAAAAATGACAATATATATATATATATATAGATATATTATCATATATATATATATATATATATATATATATATATATATATATATATATTAAAAATACAAAACTGAAAGATCATAATTGGATAAGTCTGCACTCCCCCTGAGTTAATACTTGGTGGAAGCACCTTTGGCAGCAATTACAGCTGTGTCTGTTGGGCTAGGTCTCTACAAACTTTGCACACCTATATTTGGTGATATTTGACCATTCTTCTTTACAAAACTGTTCAAGCTCTGTCAAGTTCCTTGGGGAGTGTTGATGGACAGCAATCTTCAAGTCATGCCACAAGTTTTCGATTGGATTTAGGCTTGGGCTCTGACTGGGCCACTCAATGACATTTTGTAGCTTTGGCTGTGTGCTTTGGGTCGTTGTCATGCTTTCTTGCAGAGGGCAGCAGGTTTCTCTGTACTTTGCTCCATTAATTTTCCACTTCTATCCTTACAAGTGCCCCAGTCCCTGCCGATGAGAAACGTCTCCATAACATGATACTGCCACCACCATGCTTCACAGTTTGGATGGTTTTCTTTGGGTGATGCGCTGTGCTGGGTTTGTGCCAAATATAACGATTTGTATTTAGGTCAAAAAGTTACATTTTAGTTTCGTCAGACCACAAAACTTTTTGCCACATGGCTACAGAATCGTCATGGCTTCCTCCTTCCCACCCTACTATGCAAGCCAGATTTGTGGAGTGCTTGGGATATTGTTGTCACATGCACACTTTGACCAGTCTTGGCCATAAAAGCCTGTAGCTCTTACAAAGTTGCCACAGGCCTCTTGGTAGCCTCTCTGATCAGTCTCCTTCTTGCTCGGTCATCCAGTTTGGAGGAACAACCTGATTTAGACAGGGTCTTGGTGGTGTCATACACCTTCCTCTTCTTAATAATCGTCTTAACTGTGCTCCAAGGGATATTCAGCGCCTTTGATATTTTTTTATACCCATCCCCTGATCTGTGCCTTTCAACAACTTTGTCCCAGAGCTCTTTTGAAAGCGCCTTGGTGCTCATGGTTGAGTCTTTAATTTGAAATGTACTACCCAGCAGAGGGAACCTACAGGAACTGCTGCATTTATCCTGAAATCATGTGAATAACTACAGTTTAACACAGGTGGAGGCCACTTAACTTGGTGTGTGATTTTGAAGGCGATTGGTTACATCTGAGCTAATTTAGGAGGGGGTGGACACTTATCCAACCAAGCTATTTCAGTTTTTATTTTTAAATAAATTTTCTACAAATTTCTAGAATATTTTTTTCACTTAAAAGTTGTGGGGTAGGATGCATAGATAAATAATAATAAAAAAACAATTATTTTAATGCATTTTAATTCCAGGCTATAAGGCAACAAAAGGTGAACATTTTGAAAAGGGGTGTAGACTTTCTATATATGTGTGTGTGTGTGTGAATATATATATATATATATATATATATATATATATATATATATATATATATATATATATATATATATATATATACATTTTCAAACCAACCTGATAATCGGTGCACATTTTAATAAAAAGGAATGATTTTTCAGCAGCTGTCCTGCATATTAGTAATAAAAAAAAATCAAAAGAATCTAAAACTAATGCAAAAAAAGCCCAGTGGTAATTTTTGGTCTTTTTTAAAAGCTTTTTTTATTACTTTTTTTTATTTTAGTAAATGTAACACATTTTCACAGAACAACCATTCTTTTGGGCCAGTCATATAGCTGGCTTCCTGTACTTCTGCATCTAGCAGAACCAGAGGCACCAAAGAGATTAAGCAGTTTGGAATCTTGTTAGAGGTACCCAAGAATACTGGCTTTTGACAAGTTGCTTAACATGCTGTTGTAGTCAGAAATCAGAGAAAGTAATTCCGCATAATTACCTCTATTTGAGGAATTGGTGCCTTCATCATGCCCTCTGAATGCCAGTTCTTGCTTGCCAGGGTAAACAACAAAATCAATCAAGCGTTTAAGAACCTCACAATGATTTTTTTCTTACTTGCACATTGGGATGTATTGTATCCCTATTTTTCAGCTTATCCAGTTGAACATCAATCTGGGTTTGTCCAAAAGTTTTGAGTGTAAAAGTGGCTCGTAAGTGACTTTGATAACGCTCATGTTTTTGTGCTGACTTTGTTAGACGTCCTAGATTGCTGTAGCCAGTACTGATCCAGATCACCCTTTCGGTATTGGACAAAAGACAGTTCCAGCAGTATATATTTTTTTAATTGACAGCTACTTGTAAGACATGGATATTTCATGTTGGAAGTGGCAAGTATATCCCTTCCCTTCCTGTGTCAGTTCGGGTATTTGTGGCGTCTCCGATGACATTTTTTATTATTATTATTTGTAAAAAGCAATTTGAAATATTGCTTCAAAGTTCTCAATGTAATTCTCAAACGGTCTCTATAATAAGCAAAATCGCACAAAATTAATCTATTCTTGCACCCTTACCCTAGTACATTTATGCCCCGCCTCTGCTCACTAATGATTGGACAGCTGCAAATCCAGGGCAGCTATTTAATTTTCCCATTGGTTGAAGTCCCAGTTATGTCTCTCCTCTGCTCAGTCATGATAGGACATCTGCATAATAAGGGGCAGATCGTTGACTCTCCCATTGGTTAAACCTACTAAAGACCTTTAATTGTTTATGTCCTGCTTCCACTCACTTATGATTGGACTGCCGCAGAGAAAATGCAGATCTTCTATTGGTTGCTTTTATTTTATATAAAAAAAATTCTGCACGATTCAAATTGTAAAAATCTTTAGTTGTTTAATTGGTCCTATTAATCTGTGGATAAAATATTAGTTAAGAATTAGCTTAACCCCATGAAATCAACTGTTAGTATTTCCTGTAACATTTTATCAGTATAGCAACCTTTCCTTGAACATCGTTTTGGGACTGAAACTTCTGTGGCTAATATTAAAAAAAATATATATATTACCAGTTTCTTTTGCAAACATTATTTTAAATTATCATGTTATTTTAAAGCTGGAAAACATTTGCTGCTTCAGTATGGGCTTTTAACAAATACATACAGACTTTAGCAAAAGTATTACTTTATCCCTAACTAGACAAATGGCTGCATGCAGACTTATTATTATTTTCTCTGTTTTCTAAAACCACGTGCAGAAAGAAGGTCAAAGTTTGCACATGTGCAGTACGCTGTCGGAATAAGTTTTCCGAAAAGTGTGTTTACGTGATATACATTTTGCTAGTTTTTCTGAATTCAGTTGGAAAATTTCTAGGTGCTGTTTTCCGAAAACTGACTTTCAAAATATTACGATACATTTTCCAAAAACTGTGTTTAGATGACTCTTGATATCGAAATTATTTTTCCGAAAAATATCGGAATTCTTATGCTCATATAAATGCAGTGAATGAGAAAGTTTGAAATATACTGCAGTTCCATATACAAACACATCACGTCCTGACTCCATGGAATCTGTTGTTCAGCGCATCATTACATATGTTTGTGTTCTGATGTTCACTAACCTAAATATAAAAACAATTTATACAATTTTGAAGTTGTTGCAGGAATAGCCATTTTGGCTTGAAATGGGAAAGGACATCCCCAAGCTAAAACTGAGGCAGTTAAATTACATGTGTTACCAATTTGGCTTGAACCACAATGGTAACTAAACCATTTCTGTTTGGACATACTTACCATGTAGAAAAACAAAAACAAAAAAAAAAAACATAATGGCATTTTTAAAGCAGCCTTCAAATCTGTCACTACTTGCTGGTTATTGACCAATGAACTTATCTAGAAGAGTAATCATGGCTTTTTTTGTCTGTGTGTGTGTGCTATCAGTGTGTGTTTATGTGAACAAGCATGGGAACTGCGGGCCACACCTGGACAGGAAGCAGGTCCAACAACTATCAGATCACTTCGGGCCTGGTCCAGTCAACATAGTGCTGCAGCAGGCCGTGCAGGCCTGTGTGGACTGTGCCTACCAGCCCAAAATTGTCTTTAACTTCCTCAAGACGGGACAGCACGGCGGTGAGGTCATAACAGGTACTGCTGCTCGTGTACAAAAAAACACTGTTCCCATTCCTGTGCCTGTTCCTTTATGTGATGTATGAAATATTTATGGGTTTTCCTGATGTGACTCTAACCTCTTTGTGTACAGTTCTGTTTTGACACAATAGGTATAAAAAATTTGAATTTGCTTTGAGAATAAAATCGGTATAATCTTTGCACAGGAATAAAAGCTTGATGGGAAGTGACAAATTGAGCACAAACCCCATTTTTAAATCCGTAAGTCTTACATCCTCGTAGGTGGTAACCACATGGGGTTGCTGCCAGCCAGCTCAGACCCGTACAGCCATCTGTCATGCCCCTGCTGGTGGGATCTGTTTGTCTTTACCAGTTGAGGCTCTCTTTTATGATGACAAACCCTATGTTTGAGTATTAAATACTGATTTTACAGGCTTGTAGTAGTAGTAGTAATAATAATAATAATAATAATAATACATTTGACAATAATATTCATTTTACTCGCATATAACATAAACATAAGGGTCTTTGGACTTTGCACACAAGAGTCATTAACAACAACATACCCATGAAATAAAAACTAATATATTTTTAAAAAAACACACCTCCCTTCATGTATAATTCACTGACAGTGCGTACTTGCCCTGTTCGACCAACCCACAACTGTAAATACAAACACAGAAAAGATAGATAAGAAAACAAGTGTATTCCTGTGTTTGTGTCGCGTGAGTGTAAGCACTGCCTTGTCTCCTGTGGGCCCACAGCTTCGTTTGACGGCGGGAAGCACCAGGTCCAGCTGCCCTCTGTGAACAGTGCGTCGTTTGTACTACGCTTCCTGGAGATGTTGTGTCACAGCCTGCAGTGTGAGAACCTCTTCAGCAGTCAGCCCTTCAGTCCCTACCTGGGGGCCACACGCAGCCATGCTGAGTTCGAGAGGAGCAAATCAGGTACATCCAGCATTAGATCTATACTTAATGCAGCTGTAATGACCTGTCAAATTCCAAAACAGACAAAGCTATGATAAGGAAAACATAACAGGTACTTATATTTTTGGTTATTTGGTGTTTCTTTAATGTCGCCGTGAGGATGGTGGTTCCGTACAGTATGAGATTTCACTCCAGCCACAGATCTGCTATATTCTGTACAAATGGCACCTGATAGTAAGACTATGCTTAAAAATTGTGTTAATGTTGTTAAACTGCTTTTTAGAATGGTCCAGGTTTCCCAGCTTGTGCAATAGAACTGCATGCAGTTTTACCAACTTACCTTTGTCATTACTTGCCTTGTGCAAGGTTACTGCATTGCAAGTTATCCTATACTCCCCTTTACAATTCTGTTTAACCGAAGAGTCAGTTAGCTGGTTTCAGTGGCATTTGTTCTTATGCTGTCAACTAAGAGTCACCTAAATGATTGGCAATTCTCATTGTTCCTTGACTTCATAGTAAAAGAGGAGATGTCAGAAGCCTTAACAATAAACAGGGGGACAAAACGTTTCTCCAAAGACTCGCCGCCCTACACTGCTGCACTCTCGCCCAAGCTCCCAAGGACAGAGGCTCACCCTTCAGAAGGTAATACGCTTGGCTAGACATGCATCAATACCCATGAGCCCATGTATTGAGTCTGTTTGTTTTTTTTTTTCTTAGTTTTTCGTAGATTTAATCTGCGGAATAGCAGTGATTTAAAAAAGTTAAACGCCTTTTCATTTTAAAACAAACTTTCACTTAGAGATGATGTATTAAAGGCTTCATTAATTACATTATTGTTATTGTGTTTCTGTTTTACCCTCCGGAGCTCAAGATGGTTCTGTACATGTATTATGGGGTTCATGTCAAGGCTTTGTGTGGTGGTGTTTGTTCAACGCCTTCCATGAATAGTGGCTGTGTCATCCAAACGCAAGCACACCTGAATGAAGGGAGTGTCTATGATGGAGATTGCCTCACCTGCTTTTAGCCACGGAAAATGTTCCTTCCCAAAGCAGCCAATAGTTGTTCTGTAAAGAATGAGCATTACCAAAGTCCTTTGCCTCCATCCATTGGAACATGTTTGGAAATATGCAGTAATTATTCAATATCCAGGTGTTTTCAGGCTATCAAGGACAGTGGAGGATCAACTCGATATAAGCTTTTTCTATAGTAACTATCATTTAATACAGTGTTAATACTTATGCAGCTTTGGTTACTTCGGCTTGCCATTCATAGCACATCCTTGAAAGCACTTTCCCTTACTCAGTAATTTAGTTAAGGAGCACACACACACAGGAGATAGTGCAGTTATTATTATATTATGTTAGATTCAGAACTGTTGATGAAGTCGACATTAGTAATGAGTAGAGATGAAATTGGCAACTGATTTCCTAATCAAATATCGGACATGTAATGCATTGAGGACACTTACAGTATACAAAAGCAAGAAGCTAAATAAATGTGAACACTCTTCACAAAATACTGAAAACATGCTTGTGTATGTTATTAAACATAGTAATATCACTTATGAATTTAAAAAGCATTATCATTAAAAAGCAAGAAGACATGCTATTTTTAAAGTAGATTCTAACTCTTTCTCTTCAAGGAAATGCTAAGATTTAGTGTACCAACATTCAAGTGAAATGTGCTCCAGATTGGACCATGGCAGTTAATTAAATAATCTTTGTTTTGAGGCCCAGGCGATTTGTAATCGACTGATTGTTGCATCTCTATTGATAAACCGCTCTTCGTGTTTAGCAGAGACGTTGCCGCATGATGAGAGTGGGCTGCTGAAGGAGCATCGCTTTTCTGAAGAGTCCATGGACTCCGCCTCCAACTCCATGAATCCTCGCTCTCCTGCCCTTAGAAACCCGGCAGAGTACAGGCCCCAGGGCAGCTCACCCTATTACCGCAGCTCTCATCTGCCTGTGGGTGCCGCCTCCAGCTCCGCCCCCACCCCGCCCCTCCGCAGGATCTCCTCGAATCCTGCGGGGGGTAGCACCAGCTATCACGAGGTCAATATCAGCCGCATGCAGAGGAGAGTAGAAGGTATGGACTGAGCTCCACAATCAGTATACTTCAGTAATGTATTTATATGTAGTGTAAACCGACATAAGCAGCATTACAGTCTGTTGACTCGGCATGACCAGGTGAAACCAGCTTTACTACCAGATTTGATCAGTGCTGGTCTGTTCTTCAAGTCCAAGTGGCATTTGGGGCTTTTCTATCTTGGGAAACAATAGATTTCAAATATTTCTAGTTAGTGTTGCTTTTATGCTGCAGTGTTGTTTTATTTCCACTGCAATGCGTGCTTTTGGACATATAATGACATTGATGTATTCAGTATTGCTTTCTGTGTGCCTTTCTCAGTGCTGAATACTCTTCTAATTAAACATTTACATTCTCTGGATGTAAATTTGGTTTTGTTGTAGACAGTTAGACCTGAACAGAGATTTAAGTGTTGGATGCACTAACTTTTTTAATATTTCCAGTGTGGTCAATATTGTACTCTGCGTACTCAGATACTAAAAAGGTTCTTGTCTGCACAGCTGTAGTGCGATGATTCGTGCCGTTATGAAGTTAAAAGTAGCAACATATTGGCTACTCTCATGGCTGAATATACACTTTAAAAGTGTTTGTTGTCCCAGAGCAACCACTATCAGTGAGAACAGAGTTAAACACTTCCAGATGGCCCTTGACATTTTTCAAATGGGTCTGCTGCCATAGATACTTTTGGAACAAAAGTAAATAAGGTCCTGCAGCAGTGAGTGCAGTATCTTAGAAACTACAAATTGCTTGATGTTTGTATGCCATAACCCTCACCTTGCTATCAGTGGCTTTTAAAATTGATCAGGTATTACATGAAGTCACAAAGCGATGAAACTATAAACAGCAGTTGTTTCTACGTTTGGGGGGTTATATCAGACCATTTTAGAATTCAAAGGGCAATTTCCAGTGTTTAAACTTGATAGAAAATCTAAAGCATACCTTTTTCATACAACTGTTACCTGGGTTTGTTTATTAGAAATGTTCATCTCCAGTTCACTGTCCAGTAGAACATCTAATCTGGTTAGTGAGGCTGCTTCATTACTACTAAAAAATGAACAAAGAAGGAATGCAAATTCAACTTTCAGAAGCTATCTTTCCTTGAAACACTGAAATTGCAATGTTTGACCAAAAGGCTGCAGCAAACATAAATAGACTAAATCATATAATAATTAAAAGTCATCAGAAACAATCAAAATCAATCCTCCCACGCCCATAACAATGGCCACTGTGTAAGTGTCAAGATTGTGTGTTGTTTGTACCTGTACCGTACATTCCACATCCTCAGAAAGCTCTGTATTTGGATTACAATTCTAAAATGTAGTTTAAGCTCTAGAGACAAAGGCTTCCCTGTCTGTCTTGGCAGTAAGTCACTCTCCTGAAAAAGCATGCTTCTGCAAATAGTAGTAGGAATTAATAAATTATATTGTAGCTCTGCTACAGCTCATGAAGCTGTAGTGCTAATAATTTTCAGAAAACACTGCTATTTTTTTAGGCAATATAGTTGAGACGATCAGGCATTTTTTAATAGTTATATACATATTACAAGCTGGACGGTTGGGTTCTGTGTAACGATGGGATGTTTTGTGCAGCTGCTAGTTCCACGACGGGTCCTGATCTTCAGCTGACTGACAGAGAGACCCCCAGAGTGCCCAACAAGAACCCCTCGATCTGGTCTATAGATGAAGTGATGCAGTTTGTGAGAGACGCAGACCCCCAGGCCCTGGCTCCACACGCGGAGCTCTTCAAAAAACATGTGAGTCCCCTTCACATTGCATTCACACTGATTCTGTGCTCTGGTGATCATTTTCAGAGACCCATTTGGGAATGCATTCATTCTGAACTGAGAATTGATGTCACTTCAATTTCAGCTTTGCTCAGTGATACTATATTACCATTTTAACCAGTTTCAATCTCAAATATAGTGATTTGTCCAGTTCAGCCAAGCACTATGCAGTTATGCAATTTTCAGGTCATCTCAAATGTTTTTTGATCGATTTTTAAATATTTGAAGCGCTTTCACAATTTAAAACTTTGAAAGATAATTTTTCTTGAATCAGTAAATTAATGTTGCGTTGTTGCAAATGTGAACAGTGAAGTACAGTGCAATAGAACTGGTTCAGTATAAAGAAACAGTATTGGGGTAGATACAGTAAAGAGTACTTGCGCTCTTGCAGAAATGGAGTTACTTTGTTCTTCAGTCAGTGCTCCAGATCCTACCCGTCAAATGTTTTCCATCTTAGGCTGGCATATTTACACAGACCAGGCAGAGTCACAAGGCACTGTATCAACTCATGCCAATGATTACAATTACTACTGTCCATTACATTCATTGGTGATCAGTTGACAACAGATTGATGAGACATTATTAAATGGCAAACCTTTTGTCTGCAACTGTTTTGTAAGCATGTAGGAATTTGGATTGTATGTAACACTTTTCCATCCAAGATTCGTTGCTAAGTAAGTGAAGAACAGTATTTTTACTTTGACGAAAACAAAACACAAGTGAACATGTTGATATACATCATGGACTTTGTTTTTCATGGTACTTGGCATCTATATTAAATGAAACTGCATGCAGAGATGTAAAGAATTCATGTTCTTGTTTTCACAGGAAATCGATGGGAAGGCTTTGATGTTGCTGAGGAGTGATATGATAATGAAATACATGGGATTGAAGTTGGGCCCGGCTCTCAAGCTCTGCTACCACATCGAAAGGCTGAAACAAAGCAAGTACTAGCAGCTTAATGCTGAGGTATTTCCACAGATGACTGCCCATCCAGTTCTTCTATACCAACATAAAAATCAAGCAACGATGGACTGAACTTTACCATTCTGATCCTCCTTGCAAAAAAAACAAAAAGAAGCGAAACGACACTAGCGCTGTGTCATAGAGGGATACGTGTCAATAAGCAAACGCAACAAAACAAAGCAACATACTGAACTCTGGCACTGTCTCACGTTTAATGATGAAGAACCTTTGTGAGACGTTATTTATATTGCAGAGACCACAGTACCTTTGTTAAAATAACAAAAAAAAAGTTTTTATCATTGCGCAAAAAAAGAAAAAAATGAATTGCTTTTTCATGTTGTATCAGTATCAATTCAGCTGAATCCCAAAGGATAATTCTGTCTTGTGTTTACATTGCATATATGTTTGATTCATGTGATTCTTACAAGAGAATTGCGTATGACCCACACAGATGGATCCTTTTCTACACAGACAGGATTGTTTGCGTGATTCTACCACACATGGCAAGACAATGACTATTGACATTTTATTGTATTTAAGGTTTGAAAAATGACTGGAGTTTTTTTGTTTTTGTATTATTTGACATATATGACAGGTCACATATTGTATAATACCTTAACTGCTTTTTCTTTTGGTTTAAAAATATTTCTATGTCCTGTAGTTTGCATAGTTAGCTATGTACAAAAAACAAATATTACATACAAAATTAGTTGTTTTAACAAGTCAGTTATTTGACTGTATTCGGATGTAAATACCAAACCTCTACATAATTTAAGGATCAGCAGATAAAGGCTTGTTTATGCAGCTGTTTTTACAAAAGAATCAATAATAAAAAACATGTCAATAATATGGTTCAAGCTGTTTGCATTGCCAAAACCCCCTGTTGAGGCAATTTCTGTCTCTTAATCGATTTACCCTCCTTATGCAAAAACTAAACCCTCTATGCACTTTATCCTGTCAAGCACCCCTTATGTTCTTATCTCTCTCTCTCTCTCCAACCTCCAGATTTCTTTGACCTGGTTTAATCAGAAGGGCTGTCACTGAAATTAAACAATTATGAACTGAAGGTTTGCAATACATAAACCCCATGCTTGCTCCAACTTTTTTTATTTATTGAAACAGACCATGTTAAACAGCTGTATGAATAGGGCTTGTGTTTTTACTTAATTTTTTACATTTTGTTCTTAAAGAATACATTTCAGGATATCAGATTTGTTTTAACGTCCATGTACTGGTGCTACATCTTTTTGTGCTATATCTTTTTTTTGTTGTTGTTTATGCCCCTGCCCCCACTTTAAGCTGTGATAGCTTTGGTAGTATCCTTTTACTGTCTCAGCCTGTGACTAGAGAAATTCCAGGTTCTATTACCAAGCCTTGTTTTTTTTGTAGTTTTTTTTAATGGATTCAATTATAAACTTCAGGGACAAGAATGTACATTTTTTTTGTAGAAAAAGATATTTCAAAGTAACCCTTTAATTGTAAAATGCTATTCTAGAGAATTGGAACAAGTCCTTTTAAAAAAAAAAAAATGTGGTAAAGATTTTTTACTGCCTTTTTATACAGAGATGTTTTTAGTTTAAAAAGTAAAAGCGATTACTTAAAGCTACATGACAGATTGCCTTTCTTAATTTTAATATTCCTCAGGTTTAAGTAGATCTTGATTAGTAGAGAAGAATTCGATCTTTTGTTGGAACGTAATCGGATCTTCTAAATTCAACTACATTCTGTTGACCCGTCAACTTTATTGTGAAGATTTTACTGTTTTATTGTGCCATATGTTTATATATATATATATATATATATATGTGTCATGTTTTATATGCATCATTATTAACTCTAAATACTGGAATAACTGTTGTATTATAGATCTGCTACATGCATACATTCTTATCTAAAAAGATTTGTCAGAATAATGAAAATATTTTGTCTCCAGTTCACATCATGTATTTTTATAAAAAAAAATAAAATAAATGGTGGCTGTTCCTTGTATATTTCCTGGCTCTCTGTACCTTCTAAGAATATTTGTCATATTTTAATTGTTGCACCTAAATTTCATAAGTACCTTGGCAATGTTTTCCTCCTGCCATAATAAAGGGGTTACGTTGTGAAGCAAATATTGATCAAGGAATTTGTTTGACACTCCTGCAATGACCCTTAAGAAAACAGATTAAACGTTATTTTCCAGTACTGTATATGAAAACACACACACACACACATTACTGCAGAACTTTTTATTTTCTTCTTTCATGTACCTCATCCCGCTGAATTGTTTAAAAAAAAAAAACCCATCCCGGTCCTAGTATAAAATATCATTACTCAGATATCATTGCATACAAAATCTTTGCTTCTTACAGTACATAAAACAGGAACAGTTCACCTAGTCATGTGAACAATAACTGTACCTTTTTAAAAATAGCAATCTATCACTGACGTACTGTACTCTTCATCCCATGTGCGTCCTTAAATACAAAGCAAGATGTACGTATACATATATGTATGCAGAGTTTTGCAAACATTTAAAGTTATTTACACACAAAAGTAATAATAAGCCGTTTCACAATTATAAGATAGTGCCACCCTTGGTTGAAATCAAAAACAGAAAGTGCAAAAAGTCATTTTGAAAAATAAAACAACTGTAATGGTGAAAAATTTGAACGAAACCACATGCCCTAGGATGAAATTTGAATTATAATGCTGCTATCCTTAATAGAGGCTTTAAAAAAAAAAAACTAACATAGATAAAGATCATACATTTAATGCACAATTGCACAATATTTTTTAGGCTCTGTATGGATAGCAGAACAACAATTACAATTATTTCATCCTTGGGTTAGATTCAGTATTCAGTTAGAGCAGTATTTTTATTTTTTTTTTCTAGTTTTATGCTGTTAAATTAACCTCACATAAAACTTTCATTTAATGTAAACTATTGGCATATGTGTTTTATACAAAAGTGAATTGCAAAGAAAAGCAAATGTGCATCATATGTGTTCCTTTGCAGTTGTGGCACTACCTTTCACAGCACACTACAATATGGGGTACTCACAGGAATAATCCACTGAAAAATGATCAGGGCTCAGTGGATTGCAAAGCAAGAGGGACAGGAAACCTCTGGACAGTATCCACTGCAGTCTGAGATAAGGAAGAGTAGATTCAATACTTCACGTCTGCTAAATAAATACATGTCTCGACTAAATGTAATACTTCAATTTCCATTTTATTGAGACAATTTTTACTATGTGTGCTTCAATCACAAGTATAATAAATATTACAGCTGGCAAACTATATTATAGATCTAGAGATTCCATCCGTCCTGGGTGTGTCTTCTTTATTACTGTAGGCCCTGTGGACCCAATACAGCAGAGCATGGCAAATACAGACACAGTAATTGGTACTGAAGTCAAAAGTTCCTCTCCATAACATGTTAAATTACAATTTATTATTTAAGTAAACTGCAATTAAATTGGAAGCATCATGCATCTGCTCTGTACATGAAATCTTTAGCATCTTTTTAAATGTTATTGAATGTATTTTATTCCAAAAAGTTTTCTAAAATAAACATTTGGCTTGCTAACCTCATTGTGCCTGTAACCAGTTAAAAGCGCTTAAATTTTATGAACATTTAGCATTTATGGCACATGTTTTCTAATACTATTTGTACCCACCCTTTTATATGCCTTGTTAAAAGCCCACTGCCTTACAGCGTGACCTTCTGGTGAGACGGGGTAGTCTCTGCTTATTTTTCAAGTAGCAATTGAGACATGGTCCCTTACCACATATAGACATTCAAATAACTTTAATAATATTGAGAGAACCTAATCTTTATCAGCCTAAACCAATAGCACAGTAACATCCATACACACACACAGAGACACTACCATACTCCCACTGACAAGACAATGTAATTTGCAAAATGAGCTATAAATAGAGCTTGTGAAACAAAATACACTTGGGTCATCTCATAAACTGAAAAAAAAAAAAAAAAAAAAAAACATACCCAAATTGTGTCAAAAGCCTAAAGCAAAAATGTCATTAATTTCAACCACTTATGGGATACTAATATTTTCTGAGCAATTGCCTTTAAGAAGAATTTGTCTGCAGGTATTAAATAAATCCATTTATTAATGTATTGATTTCAAAACAAGAAAAGCTGACTTTTCATCACTTCATCTTTTCTACAGCTGAGTACTAATCGATGGCAATTAACTTAAACATTGATGGTTGGTTTCATGGACCCTGCTTATCGCTAATTTTGGACTAACTAATGTTATTTTAGGTAAAGTAGTCCAAGACTACCTGTAAGTTTTTTAAAAGCCGGATGTAAGATAATTTCATCTTGGGTGCTGATATTGTTTCTGCTGAACCAAGGCCACAAACTGACAATGAAAATGTAATAATAATAATCTTTATTTTTATATATAGTTGTTATAAAATATCTTGCAAACTTAGCAAGAGCAACTGAGTCGTCACATAAATATGACCACTCCTTAACCTAAACTCGAGCTACTGCTGTGGAAACTGGGATATGTACTTCTTTGTTGAATTTAATCAGAGATTACATCTTGCCTAGGACTGCAATCTCACAATTCACTGCAGAGATGATGCATTTCTAAGGAAAGTGAAATAAAAATGATTTCATTCAAAAAAGGTGAGTGGAGGATACGCCCTATAGCCTGGAGATCGCAGGTTCGAATCTAGGCTATGTCACTGCCGACCGTGACCAGGGGTTCCCAGGGGGCGGCGCACAACTGGCCAAGCACCGCCCAGGTAGGGAGGGCTTAGGTCGGTAGGGGAATCTATGGTTCACTGTACACCAGCGGCCTCTGTGGTTGATTGGCTCCACTGCAGACCCGCAGGCGCCCTATCAGATCTGTGCTGTCCTCCAGTGCTATAGTCTGGTGGCTTCGCTGTGGATCCGCAGTGTGAAGAATTACGGATTGACAGGAGCGTGTTTCGGAGGAACCGTGTTTCAGCCTCCATTTCCTTTGTCGCCGGGGGGGGGTTGCAGCGGTGAACCGGGATAAAAAAAAAAGGGAAGTGAAATAATCGCTTAAAAATTACATACCATTGCCAGATTGTTATTGATTGGTATTCATTAATTGTGCAAACAAAGGAAACCAAGGGATCAAATTGTTTTGTGTGTTGAGTAATTAACATGTTTCAATCCATTGAATCAGTACCTAACAACTTTAATTTCTCAAAGGTTATTACTCTGAAAATACGAATATCGGCACACCCCTATTCATTCGAAATGTTTTTGTCACTTATCATAGAAACCAGATACGTCACTCTTACAACTGGTCTTCCTCCTTCATGAATATTAAAAGACTAGGAACTAGAGAATAAAAGTGTGTGTGGAGCAGATAATATTAGTAGGGTCAATTGTGGCAATACATACTCATGATGTATTTGTGAAACAGAATATTCATGATACATCAATATTTTTGCTCCTACAGTTTTAGTGTTTAGGATACAGTGGGTTAGGTACACTCAAGGCCACAGTTTGATTATGAGTTGTTCTTTGAATCAAATAGCTTAGCAACCACAGGTTTTTCCGTGGATATCTTAATAACAATTACAGGACTGTGTCCTGACTCAGGGATATTTCTTACATATTTTTTTGTTTACTAATATTCATGAACAGGATATAACCCGTTATCAAAGCAACACCAACTAAATTTACCCAAGCACTAGGTGCCTCATTTCCTTGGGAAAAATGCAGCCAAGCGCTGCTTTTTAATAGGAAGGATATGTATCTCCTGTGAGTTTATTTTCTTTAATTTGATGCCCCTGTTTTTCAGAGGTTTTTTCAGAGGGTCGTTGCCGTCTCGCTGCTCGGCTTGGGTCTTGGCGTCGTAACACTGCTGCAGCATGGCCTCCTGAGCACTGTCTCGTTTGAAAGAAAAGTTCTTGGTGGACACCCCAGACAGGCCTTTGATCTTCCCACAGAATATAGCGGGAACAGCATCTTTGACCGCTACAATGACCTTGGCTGTCTGGGACGTGCTGACAATTTCTATGTTGCTTCCACCGCATTTGGGGTCACAGCCAGGTCTGTTACTGTTGGGGTCCACCAGCCACTTGTGCTGTTTGCTAAACTCAAATGAAGTCACTTTCTGAAAACCCTCGTTTAGCTGTGGGACATCTAAAGTGAATGCAGCACTGGATGATTCATCACCAGAGCGAGTTGGGCGCTCTACCAAAGATATGAGAGGGTCTTTGCTGGTGTCCGAATGAGACATGGGTACACCCTGTTTCCTGACACGACTCATTGAGAGATCCAGGACACTGTCTTGCTGGTAAGGAATTTCCTGTTTTGTTGGCAAAGGCAGGACTTTGATGGAGAGATCGAGTGCTTCCCCATCATTGGGTGGTAGCGTTGTAGAGACTGCTAGCTGACTTATGTGTGTAACAACACTGGTTTGCATGTGCTGGGGGCTCAAAGCTTCTTTAGCAGGAGTTTGGGTGCTTTTGGTCAAAGTGCAGACCGATTTAGGTGAGTCTATGAATCCCTTAGATTCGGTGCTCTGTGGGACCGGAATTGGGATGGGAATAGGAATGGGAACTGGAAGGGGAACGATGACAGGATAGGGGACGAGGAGGGTGGGAGGGGGCACCAGTGGGGACAGGGGGGAACTATACGTCTGGCTAGGCGGTGGTGGGAAAAAGTTTGAAGAGAAATTGTCTGTGGGAGCCGAGCTGGCAGAATGGCAAACTGATGGACCTAAGTTGCTCTGAGAGGGGAACAGATCCTGGAGAATGGTGGCAAAGCCTGGATTCTGGAATAAAGGCAGGATCCCAGGCTCTTGTGCTTGGGTAGAAGACTTCTGGTCCAGTGGGGGTGCATGGCTGAAAGAGAGGGAAGAGTTCTGACACAAGACATTGTTTTGTAAGGATATTGTGGGACAAGAAGGGCCCTGAGACAACATGGGAGAGTTCAAGTGCTGAAACACATGCTGCTCCAGAACAAGTGGCAGTGGAATGGGCCCTTGACTAGTCATGACGTAAGGAGTGTTGCCAGCAGGGTTCATTTGAGGAGTGGCGCTTCCTGCTACCTGCAGGTGAATGGGCAGCATCACTGGACTTTCTCCAAGGCAGATGGGTTGGAGGACAGTAGCAGCAACTTTCAGAGCCACCCCAGTGGGAGATTCAACTGAAGGGGTCACCATGGGAGGAGCTGGCACCGCCACAAGCGGGGACAGGGGTTTCTTCATCATGCCTGTGGGGTTAATGTTCCAGGCCTCGGCTGTGATGAGCTGGGTCATTCCATTTTCAAGCTTGCCACTGGCGGTGCTAACTGCAGTCGGGGAGCTGGCCATGTCCAGGGGCAGGCTGGCCTGAGCATCCTTGTAGAGATTCTCCATTTGACTGGATGTTCCTTCCTTTCCAACCCTGAGCTTTCACCTATCCGCTTTAGTTTGCGATCACTTAGCTCTCATGGTCTCCAGTCTGGCTTTAGAGGCTAAAAAAAAGAGAAGATTGAATCACTCAGCAATTAAAACACTGTCCTCTGATATACTGTAGCCTCTAGTGTGTCACTTTGCATCAAGACTAGTTACTGTGGCATTAAATGTTTGATGGTAAATGGTTAAGGGTTCTGGCGATTGAGTATATCCCATAGAATATATTACCAATAAATATATTTGCAGTTCTGCAAGATAGTTGCTGCACAAAAGACAGAGGATGGTATGGGGGGGGGGGGGGGGGGGGGGGGGGGGGGGGGGGGGGATAGACACATACAAACCTAGAAAATGCTATCCAACAAAGAAAAGCACTGTTGGTCATTATGTATTAAGAATGCTGGCACCATATAAATAACCTCCCTCTTTGGCAGATAGCTGCTATTAAAAATAGTTAAAAGGACAAAAACACTTCTATAGCCAAGCACTCTGATGCCATAGCAAATGCGACTCAAATGAAGTAGTTACTATTTTGAGGATTCTCTACTCACTGATGAATACCAGGAAAGATTAGGGTACTTGTAAACGGTGGATCACAATAAAGTAAAGCTGGCATTTATTTTTTTTATTTATTTATTTTTTAATATCAATAATTTTCTAGTTAAAAAGCAATTGCAAAACAATAAAGATATACATATCAGAGCTCATACTATTATAAAATAAAGAGATAAAATAGTTAAAAATAAATACATAAATATTTTCAAGTAAGCAAATCTCAGTGGTCAAACCCAAAGCTCAGCCAGCGAGATTGAGGCCAAACTCCCCTGCTGGTCGAGCCCCATCCATCCATACCACAGTCTGCTCCAAATACTGCCATTTTGTGTAGCACAAAAAGAAATAGCATATGTTACAAAATGGAGTAATCACAAGAACTGTCTGCAGAGCTCAATGGCTGTGATATAAACCAAGCTATTGAACCCCCAGTGAAACAATGGGGAGTCAAAACAGATTAAACTGTTTAAACAACTGTAATCACAGACATGAAGCAGTACATGCATTAAAGGAAGTAACAGATATTCACAGTAATGGATATTCATCATTGGGTACTTCCAGCCCATCAGAACAGCATCCTTCCACTGCAAATTAGGGTTACAATAGCAGCTTTGGGGGAAAGAATACTACTTTAATCTCTGGAATGTAAACAGAACTGATTCATGTCAGTGAAAACCTTTTCTAGCGTGCACACCCAAAGACATCTGGCTAGCTGTCCTCAAACCTGGTTCTCCAGTTCTCATGCGCCTTGTTGAAAACGAGGGGGAAAAAACAAAACAAGGCACTACATTTTACTCCTTGTCTAGTTTCCTACAACAGTCACCATAGCAACATGCTACAGTGTATCTCTCCAAGTGACAAGCTTTGTGTCTGGAATTGTCAAATATAGTACAGTATATATCACCTAGCCCAAGACTTGAGAAGAGCTACTGTGTGGCTGCAGACATTACTTCTTTTGCACAGCTGTCATCCTTCTGCATAGAGGAATACTACAGGTTTCATTTTGTTCCATATTCACTGACTGCACCAATTAATATTCAGCTTCACAACAAACGGCAAGCTCTATTGTAACAATACAAATGCTGCTGACTTTTAACTCTATATTAATCCCTTAATAAAGTCAGGATACCATACATAAAGCATGTTTTACAGTTGCTGTATAATGAATGGCTGCTGCTTTGATAATTAAAATAGAGCGCTCGCACTCAGGGCTGTATTCTGATCACAGCGCAAACAGCACTGCCCCCGATTCTGTGGCGCAAAAATGGAGCGGAGACGTAAAAAAAACCCACTGCGCTGAAATGGTATTCTGAAGACATGTCCTGTGCCTTTATATAGTGTCTGCCCCATCGCCACAGGGCGTGGTCTCATTAACATATTCGCCAAAGAGATTCTGATGACAGTGCAATGGGGTCCCAAACAGTCCCAGCTGAAACTAGGTTTATTTAGTAGCACAATCAGGAACTTTAACAATTTAACACACTATAAAAAGCTTAGTCCAAAGTAGCAAATGTGTGCATTTAGACTGACACAGAAAGACAAAATCAAAGTAAAAAAAAACTAAAAAAAAGCCTTCTTAGACAAATACCATTTAAAAAAAATACTCCAAAG
This sequence comes from Polyodon spathula, assembly GCF_017654505.1. Classification (NCBI taxonomy): domain Eukaryota; kingdom Metazoa; phylum Chordata; class Actinopteri; order Acipenseriformes; family Polyodontidae; genus Polyodon; species Polyodon spathula. The sequence continues at coordinate 29,713,388 of NC_054542.1, forward strand.
TGGTTAACTTTCTTGTTTACTGTTCACATGACAGCCTATCAGTGTGTCTGTACTAGCTTTTCTGTGACCTGTACTGTACAGTAGGGGGTGGGACAGTGCTGCATTGTTTTGATTTAGGTTGCTAAAATCTAGTTTTCAGCATTGGAGGTAAAATACCAAAAACGGATGACAAAGCAAAAAAAGCAAAGTATATTTTGGCTAAGGATTGTGTCAAGAAATTTCCCAAAGCAACTTTACATGCAGATTGAGGCGAATTGTTTTCCACATCTTGTGATGTGACTTTGGACAAAATACAATCGATCGCTATTTCGATTTAGAATCACACACTACTACAGAGGCTGCTAAACAAAACGTAACATAAACAGCTTTCAGAAAACAAACTTGCAAGTCAATGCAGACAAAAAGTATTCCTGTCAGTTGTATCCAATTTAAAAATCAGTACTACAGGTAGGATCCAGCACAGCCACCTCGCTTCAAACAACCCACTGCTTACTTTTTAAACGCAGTTAGAATTTTAGCCCCGAATAGATTGTTTTCTTTCTTTTAATTCGGTACTAATAAAATCAATTCTTAGATGGCACAAACAACATGACAATGAACATGCTGCATATATATATTATATATATATATATATATATATATATATATATATATATATATATATATATAGCCTTTATTAAAGGATGCCAGATGCCCTTGAGGGTAACTGAGTTTTGGGACTGTTTCTAATCGATTTCCGCATCTGTATAACTTGGCAAAGCATTGCCTTACATTTCCAAATAATTCAGTGGATCAATGAATGGGCAAGTCTTCACAACACAAAGACAATGTCAGCAGCAACTGCTGGGCATGTTACATGATTGCCTTTAAAAAAAGACAGCATTCCACTTTAGCAAGGAAGCACTATTTTTAGGCTTTTATAGTGCTCTGAAATATTATCTACCCCAGCTTATTTAATGTTTAAACAGGTCTGCGAAATCCTAATTTTATTCCATAACCTATCCGGGAAAAATATGTAAATTCTCCACAATTTAATAATAATCATGGATGACATGCTTGCTGTTACTATAAATTCATCCATTGACAGGAAGGGTATATCAGGTATGTAATATTATTTTCATTAATGCATTACAAAAATAACAACATAGTTAGGCTAAATTGGTTTATTGAAACAAAAAGTATGGTACATAAAGAAAATATCTGATGAATTGTTGTACACCGTGTGGACCTAGTCGATACATACAAGGCCAGGCCACTGGGAGAGAATACATAAAACACACATTATGACACAGAACCAAAAAAAAAAACAGTGGGAAATACACATAAAGCAATAATGTAGGGCACAGCTTATAGCCAGGACCAGAAGCAGTGGACGAATGAATGTTAACAGATACTAATATAGCAATCTCTCTGTGTTGTGAAGCGTGGTTTACATAGTCTCTCAGCGAGTGACCTACCACTTGCTGTTCTGTGCTGGTTGTTCTTGCTCTGTGCTACTTCCGCGCAACATAATCGCCACTTCTACATTCAAAATCAGAGCCTTGTGGTGACGCAAGCGCATTCTGTCTCTTAAAGGGTTTGTTGCCTGGCCCTGATTGGATAGCAGATTCCCTAACCTACTCAGCATTGATTGGCTGGGTGCTGCCACTGTGACACTAAACACTCTTGCGCTGGGTTTTTATTTTGATCAGTATCGCACTTTTGGAGAAGCCACGCCCTATGGGGCAGACGTGTTTGACTTTAACCACTGCGTCTGTGATTGTACTCGTTTCATCAAAATCGAGCCCTTAGTGATGATAAGCACTTTCTTAATATTGGTCTTAATGATCTTAATTTTAAGGTTGAGTACTGGGTAATTCTCAAGTGATGCCCATTCATTTACGTATTAATGATTTGTACATAGAATAAGGTGGAAAGTGTGGGATTCCTATATATTTTGCTCAGCAGCCTCAGATTCAGTGCAGTCATTCTGATTCTGCAATTCCAAAACGATCATAGCCAACTCACCTCATTAGAATACAGTAATATTCACAGCTCACACTAACTAGGAATGACTCTGCAGTTACAGAATTGATAACACTGCAGCATGGTGTGGTAAAACTACCTCACTGACATGGGGTAATGGATCACGGTCCAATCAGGGTCGTGACACAGAAGTGTACCGCTATCGCAGTCCTTGGATATGCCTTACCAAGCGCACTAAAAACCAAGGCTGAACTGAAGAACACAAAAAAGGAAAAGAAAAAAACACTGAGCAAACACCATTGCCGTATGAACAATCCCCATGGAAACACGTACATATTTAGGCCACAGTTGCCACGGAGTTGATGAAAATGTATCAAAATTAAAAGGACTCAACTTGGCCAGGTTTCTACTAATTACGGGAATTAGAATTCACGGCTAGAAGTCTTCAGTTCAAATTTACATCAGGGTGTTTTTTTGTTATTTTTTTCCCCCAGCCCTGCCTGCATTCAGTCCGAAGGTTAAAGTGATGCTAATAAGCCATACCTGTCACTTAAAGAAAATATTTAATTGGAGAATAAAATGCTGTGTTGAACAGTAATAGCTCCAACATTGAAGGCTGACCTATTCACCTCTGGCTTCGTACTTAAACAAATAAAATCAGTCTGAGGATGTTGGAGGTAAACATTAAATTATCTAATCACTCACAACACAAATGGAGCAGGAACTCACAAGCAGTGAAAATACTGCATACAAGCCGATTCCTACAAAACTGACCATTTCTACGACCAGACTTAAAAATACTTGCATTAGCAAACACACAATGAGATGTGACGTGGCAGGGTACTGATTATTTATTGAGAAAAAAAAATAAAACTAATTAGATTAATAACACAGTACAGGGCTAACAATTTCTAACTATCATTTTGAGGATGGACTTTGCATGCTTTTACACACAACAAGGCCAATGCTCAACATTGCAGTGTGCATAACAGAAGAACAGAAGGAAATTATGCCATGATTGGGCATTTTTTGGGCCTATAATTATATAGCCTAGTTCACAAGACAACTGCACTCAAGTAATTTTCAGTCCATTATAACCTCAAGTCAGCCATATAATCAATGGACAGGGGTCAAATTAAAATAATTGGGCAATGCATTGTGCTGCCAAAAGGTAGAGCCAATGGAACCAGTGAATTTATTTAGCTCTCTTCTACTTGCAGCTGTAAACTCTCTGCAAGTTCAAGAGAGAGCTGGGCAGCGGTTGCTAGGAGATCATGGAATGTAAACATATTGTCCTGGCATATTTTGGGAGCATTGCAAGGTCCATTTCTTATAGAAAAAATTCCCATTTAAATATTATTCTCTGTTGTGCCTTGTGATTTTTTTTTTTTTTCAGCAATTTGTGGTTAGTGTTTGCACTCATGGACTATGTTATTAAGCCTACATTTCACAATTTTTTTTTTTTTTATTTTTATTTTTTTTACCTCAGACCATTTATTTGAATGCCTGTCTGGAAAATTAAAATTCAATTCAGAATTGCAACTGAAAGTACACAGAAATATAATTCACAAAGTGTGCTAAAAATAATGAACTCTTGATCCTATAACAGTTGAAGCTTAAGCAAAAGCACTTGACTTTCCCTCTTTTTTGTGTTTGTGACCAAGAAAAAAGTTCCTGATGCGATGCAGTTTTACTAACGTTCAGATCACCTCAAGCTTAGTTTACCAGACCAAACTATACATTCATGTTTTATCGACTGGCTTTTAAAACAGACAAAACAGTCAACCTAAAAAGACCTTGAGATTGGTGATGTTTATGTGCTCAGACTCAGCTAAGTAAAACACCCCAGCCACAACTATACAAAACTAAAGCTATCATATCATGAAAAATTAGACCACAATAAAAAAATGTGAGGTCACGTTTTCCCATATACTGTCCAAATTTTGATAGTTGTGCTTGGTTAGTAAAATACATATTGTTAAAGCATGTTTCCGTTAGATTGGGCACAAAATACTATTCAGTCACACACCAGGGCATGTTTAAGACTGCTGGCATACTGTGGCCTTTCAAAGCAAATTGCTTACATTTTGTATGTGTAGTAGCCAGTGCTCCAGATAAGGTTTTGAGTCCGGGAGTAACATACTCTCTAATTTTAACACTTACAGAGTAAAATGTATTACCTTTAAGTCATGAGTAATTTTAATTAAATACTGTACAACCTTTAATGGTAATGGGGTAGGCATTAAAAAAGCACCTTCCTTTTTAACTGCAATGTTACTTTGAACCACTGTACTAAAACTTAGTATTAAATAAAATTAGAGACATCAGCTATTCTTATTCACTTTATTGACCACAGCCAATATGACTTAGATATGAAGATAACCACAGAAACAGAACATATATAAGAAGCACATAAACAGTACTTATATTTTAACATTAAATTCTTGAACTCAGTGAACATGTTAAGACTTCAATATAAAGCCATACAGATAATAAACTAATGAAATGCAGTACTAAGTTATAAAACAGTTTGTTTAATATTACAGGCACCTTTTTTTAGCGGTTGCCTTTGACGATGGTTCCAGTTGGGTTTGTAGCTGGACTGGGGTGTTTATACTTCAACCTGTGTCGCTTGGAATTTTTCTTATTCTTACTGTGATTGGCTGCAAAGACAACAGGGCTAGCCAGAGACTGGATAATGTTTGTTGGGTTGGTTTTTCTTGTGTTCTGTTTCCTAGTAACTGAAGACATTGTATTCTGGGAGACGTAGTTTTTAGTAGAAGTTTTAAGGGAGGCAGACAAGCTGTGCAGCAAAATTGCAATGCATATTTTTATGCATTACAATTAAATTTAGTGCGTATTTCACATTTTTTAATATGTAAAAAAGGCAGGTATGCAGCTTATCTGGACTGCTTGTAGCAGCACAGAACTGCCAAATGCATCTGGGCTATGGCATATTATTTAATCTCTAAAGACCTAGCACTGTTTTACAATGCAGACATGTGGCAAAGTGGCTGCTATTTGTGAACAGGTGCAGAGGTGATGCAGTGCAGGAATAATCACAGACAAGTGTAATCTGGTTTGGAAAAGGTTTTATTTTTAATCCGGGTCTGGTAACCAAAAGAATAAGCCCCAGCAATACACACCAATGTGTAATGCACGGAGCTAATAATAATAACGGGTTGCAGCCCAAACAATAAACACTTTATCTACCCAACAATAATACCAAACACGGTCACCAGTCCTGGGTGCATGCAGTAGTGCTCGTGGTCGGTGATAACAGGTTATTTTCTGTGACTGTAGTGCAGTGCTGATCTGGTTTTGTGTGCTGGCCCAAGGCAACAGCTCCGGATTCATGTTTAGCCGTCTAGCGATATACAAACACAGACAGTTACTTAAACAGACATGAACAAACAAACAAAACACTCACAAATATTTCTAGTACGCTTTTCTCTACATCTCCTTCCAGTTGATAACACAAACCAAGCGAAGGAAAAGATTTACGATTCTCCGTCCCATTTATGCTAACACTCATGACCCCTTGGTAAACGACTGCAGCTGTCTCTAATGCCTGCAGCTGCTACATTGTTTACCTTCCGGGTCAATACGTTCCTGCAACAGTCTTGCCTTCTTCCAGGCTGACCGACTTCCCGACCCTGGAAATGAACTCGCCAGTCTGTCCAAAGACTTCCCGTTTCGCTAGTTAGTGCCCTCACAGGTCAGGAGGGAGATTTACAACCAGAACTCATTATATTTGTGTCACAAGGCACCATAATAATGACGTATTTTTGTACATTTAACCCATTTAGGTTTGCTGTTTAATTCAACACATTATTAACTATGAGGATGAAAGTTCAAACAGACACAGAACACTGCACTCATTACTAGTCATGTCGTGCATTTTTAGAAACAATATGAAAACACTATTATAAAATGACAAAGAAAAGAAATAGACAAATCCTGCCATAATACTAATCTTGTGAGTAACTGTGTAGGTCATAAACATCCACAGGAGTGACATCCCATTTACATAAAAGTGGTGTCTTTGTTTCTCCTTGTCACCTCAGTAGTGTCTAAGCATGTTGTTGGTTGCAAAGCATGTCAGCTATTGGGGGAAGCAGTTGGTTGTTTACTGCATTTAAGGACTGGAAAGAATTTCACTCTCCAGTTGAAATAAGCTATTGTAAGAAGTAAACTACCTGAAAGTAAGACATGCTGCCAACTGAGAGCTTTCCTTAACCTAGAACGAGAACAGATTTCAAATAGCTCACAGTGCATTTACTATTACAATGTGATTATTTAATAATATTGAATTAGCTGTAAACCCATTGCAATAACTCATCTGCAGCATCACTGCACTCCTAGACTTCTCCTTGGTGTCTCTATTGTACACCATGCTTTTCTAGTCAAACATCAATAAATAGCATCCATCTGGTTTTGTTTTGACCCTCTTTGCTTCATGTTTTAGGTAGTCATTTGTATCGGTCTCTTCTACCACACTTCTGCCAGTACGTCAGGGCTGTACTTGATTATATTCATATTGGTTTTCAAATCAATGGCAAGCTTTCCTGGTTGGACCCAACTGATGAGAAAGCTTCCAAAAGCTGATATATATTAAAGGCAAACCCAATAAAGAGATGCATTTATAGCGCAAATCCTTTGAATTTTTTTCTTTTCTTGCTGCATCCCACTAATTTAGCCGATTGTATTTTTAGAGGCTGCTAGTAGAGGTGTCTGCTTGCTGGGAATTAATCCAGGATGAGATCCAAACGCATGCTGTGATGTCCAGAGCACTGAACTCACTCCATTACTGAACTGGCAGCTATGTATTTGGCAGAACCGTTTTTACAAAAACAGTTATTTTTACAGGCCTACCATTGAACATTCCATGAGGAAATCCTGGCCTAGCTGTCTGTGCATGCTGTTACTCAACTAACCTAGACAGAGACAGATATTTGCCTATTGTCGCACGTGGTGACAAACTACTGTAAATCAAAGTTTGTTCAAAGCTTTTTTGAGATTTGCATAATGTGTTTTTTATTTGTATCATGCAATACATGCTGACAGTTCAGTAAGGCAATGGAGGTTAAAACCGGGGCTTCTGATTTCAGTTTTAACCGATAAAAAAACGATAAAACAACCCAGATACAAAAAAATAACAAATTCGGTGTATATCCAATAAACACAGAAAAAACACCAGAAATGGTTACTCAATTCACATTGACCTCATCCCGTTCCATTAAAATTTTAAAAAACTACCTTTCCCAGTGCAGTTGAGCAATGTCCCTCCTTCCTGACTTGTACCTAACATTGATTCGTTCTGAATACTTTAAACCCGCCCCAACTGCCGAGTGGCAGCAAATTCCTACATTTCTATTGGAGACTCCACTTGCGAGACTAAAAACAAGATTACAATTAGAAGGCTTCTTCATAGGATTTAAATCTGTATTAGTTAGATAAAGAGATTTTAAAACAGAATTGCAAATTGTGGTGAAATGTAAATAAATGCATGGACACACAAAAACCCCATATGCCCATGACCACAAGGATTTTGTTGTGAAAGACAGCAAAGGAAAGAAGGTACAATTGAAGACTGCAAGTACTGTCAAGTTACTAAACATATTGTGACAGAAAACAGCCAAACACCGAAAAATGAAATTAATAAAACCCGAAAAACAGAAGCCCTAGTTATAGCATAGTAAAGTAAAAAAAAATAAATAAATACTGTCAATGCCCATTGCGCCTTCTGGAATGAATTGTCATTCTTTGTCACTGATTGATAATCAAGAGTCTTGACAAAAATAACACAATAGCATCTCGGTAACAAGTTGATAGCATCTTCCAATCCCAGCTCCCATGTAGCCTGTTTCCTATAGCAACAAAGTTTACATGTTAGAGAACACCCTGCACAGTTTATAAGAAACGCATTAGGTTACCTTTGCTGGATTCCACGTCGTCTGTATTGCAGACTTACATGTTTAAACATATTGTACTCAGGAGTTTTTGCAGGAGAAAAAAAAGTCTTCTAAGGATTGCAGTGTATCCAGATCACTGTCCCTCCTGCTAAAATATTGGTTTTCTGTTCCCACAATATGCTACTCGTTTCAATCTGAGCGCCAGCATTGTTGCTGGAGGGAGCAAGAACTGAAAACACTGCAATGTTTAGGAGAGAAATATTTTCTCCTTCCCATTTTAAATTGTAGCAAAGAAAATAATTCCATAAATCTTAGCCATTTTTCACTTCTACCAGCTACATGTGCCAAATGTGCTGTTTTAAAAGAAACTCCTGTTATAGCACATATGTATTTTAATTTGAAAACATGACATCTGGTGCTATTTTAGGTTACAGGAAACTCTCAATTTCTATGTCTTTTCCTTTTCCTTGGGTTATTTGTTTGTACTTGTACACCCTGGGTCATTTCACCTCAGCAGTTTCTTCTAGGCAAAAGCATGTTACTGTCTGAAGGCATGTCAGCCAACAGGGGAAGCAGCTGATTGGTTACTGACAGAAAAGAAGCCAGTGAAGGGGTGGAGACAATTTCGGTCTCCGGGGGAAATGACCCAGGAAGTACAAGACAGTCAAAAAGCATGGCTTCCAAACAGAATTTTCTTTAACTTAGTGCTGTACCAGAGATCATCATGTTTTGAAATTAAAATAAATGTATTTGTTTCATAACTGCACATTTGAGACCTATAAAATGAATAGATTTGCATACATGAGAAATCTTAAGAAACTATTTTATTACAGTAGCTACATTTACTTTAAACACCTTGCATGCTCATCACGCTGAGTCACTTATACCCTAGCTCTCCATGGCAGCCCTGCACCCTATCGACAGTGTTATCTATAACACTTGTAAACACCTTTTTTACAGCAACTAATGGCACAAGCTAAACAGCTTTACATTCAGTCAGAAAAAGGGCTGAATTAAAAACCTCTTACAAAAACCTAAACCTGTCAGGATCATTTAAGACAACCTCTTCTTCAGCTCACTGCCCTCATATTCATGCATAAACTCAACCCTTTCACAAAGCAGACTTAATCGCCACAGGTTTACATTTTAGTTCCATGTTGTGACTTGGCATTAGATTTCATGCTCAAGTGATTTTCTTTCAAAAGCTGACAAAACTGTAATACAGTAAGATCAGCCTTGAGTTGACAGCTCTTGGGTTGGCAGCTCAAGAGGGAGCTGGCATTCATATCATACCTCACCTCTACATTCAATTCCTGCCTATGCCGGTACAGTACAGTCTTTATAGTACTCTGTCTGTTAAAGGGAGTCTATCATAGGGCCATGGTATGGTTGATGTCACAGATGATCAATTTGACTCTGGATCATGAAATCACTGGTGGACTTCAAATTGATCTTCTGTAGCAGGGGGCTTTATATGCAGACTTGGATTTAGTTCAACAGCTTTACTGCTGGTACTCCGATTGGATCACGGCCACAGCTACAACCTTTCCTTGTTTAATTGTGTCTCACAGCATGGCTTTCTGCAGCGCATTCAGTCTATGTAGGCAGAGATGTTTGGAACAGGCTTATATTTATGCCTTACTGGTTGAACCTGTTTGGAAAAGCAACTGGCTATCTTCTAGTCAAGGCTCCTGCCATTGGAAAGAATCGGGCGTTTAAAACAGAAGAAATGAAGGAGTCTGCCGCCTCTCCAGTCTCCAAGCTATCCTGTCCCTGTTGCCATGGCTTCCCTACAGTCAGTCTCTCCACTATCAGCAAACAAAATTATGGGCAGGGGTACCACGAAAGGCAAGGCCAAAGGCCACAGATGTAATGAACATATGTATAATGTTGTACTGTCTTGTCTAAGCTTTAATAAATATTGTGGTTTCTATAGCATGAGTTTTCCTGATTGAAATTACATTAATCCCAACATCATAAAAATCAACTGCATAATCGCAGGCCCATTTCTCTTATGCCATGCGACTGTGAAATTAGACTAAATCTTTACAAACTATAATAATACATACTGCCCAAACAGACAATCTCAAGTAGGAAAACATTTATTTTAATACACAGCCTTGCATACTGAAACGGATTCATATTGTAAAATTGTGTCTTTTATATTTAAAAAGGCTGTCAGTACTATAACACAAAATATGTTTGTATAGCACCTGTCAATGATCCAAAGGCGCTGTATATTCAGTAGCATTAAAACTGCTTTACAATTTACACCTGTGAGTATTTACCACTGGCACATTTTTAGTCCATTCGGTCTACCAAAGACTTACAATCTGACCCTGGCCAGAATTGTACTAAATTGCTGAATGAAAGGAACAACATACAGTGCTATCTGTTATAACATGGTTGTCTGGGTCCATAATTGGAGATTATGGACGCGCTATTTGCTTTCACCTTAATATTGGCATTTCTGTTCCCAATGAATTTATAATGGCCAAATTAATATTGTAGCGTACCGTGGAAAATGAAGAAAGGAGGCACACACACAATCTGCAGGTACTCGAATCCACAGTTTATTGGGATGATTATTCCTGACCCCTGTCACTCTGGGCCATACCAAAAACAACTGCCGCTTGTCTGACTCAGCTGTCAGCTCGGTCCGTGTTGAAGTGGGCTTTGGTGTCCTCGCCTGCCCAGATGTCAAACAGTGCCGGCTGAGGCAAGCTTATCACTTCCCTACCTATACACAGACACACGCACGCATGCACGCATACGTGGCACACACACACACACACGGTCAGTAGACCAGTCGTGTAACAGTGTAAATCCCGGGTCATTACAATATAAACAGTATAATAGAAACTGCTAATCCACCAGTTTAAAGTTTACAGCACTCTTATTTAAATTGTATATTTTTTAGAATAAATGTTGTAAACTGTAAATAAACAACACAGAATCCAAGGATGTTTATACACACTTGTATTGCTTCATACTTGTTTTGTAACATTAACGGACAGTTTGTTTTTACTTTTAGAAGAAAAAAATAATATATAGTACAAGCATGGGAGCTTTATAAGTACTATATGTCCCTGTTTTAACTTAAATGGGATTAAATACGGTAATGTGAAACAACAATAAAACCCAACGTTTGTGAGTCAAATTGCATTTTGGGGGAAATGGGAGCCGTGACTTTACCATGTTATAACCGATTCTGCACTATAACGGGTCGCGTTATAATGGGGTAGTATCTTGTTATGAAGATTCAATAATTCAATTCTTTAAATCTAATGAACCAAAACATTCAATTCTTTAATAAAATAGAAAGTAGGGACTAATTAGCTCATTGAACTGGCATTTGCATGTCAACATGGCTGCTGTTCCAGTAATGGTCAGCTAAGCCAATGTTTAAAAGGTCATTTTCAGATTAAATTATATTGTGATTTACATGGCGTGACAAGAATCCAGGAAGTTAAAGGACTAATTGCTAACGTTATTGGTACTTAAGTCTATTAATTAAGTTACAATTGAGAGTGACTGATCTAATTATATTAGCCCATTCATGAAGAAACTGTTACCAAGGAATCAGTTTCTAACCCTTCAAGGAACAGCTACACTTATAGTAGTAAAAGTTACCACCAGCCATTTCTGTTGTGGTCATTTTAGCATACAGTTTTATAGAGATAAAACTGTATGCTAAAATGACCACAACAGAAATCTCACACACCTGAAAAAACATGTTTCTTTTTTTTTGTTTGTTTGTTTTTTAAATGCACAATTCATTAATTCCTACTGTAACAATGCATATCTTTAATATCCTATACAAAATGTAACTCATTTTAATCTAAGCTAGCTGACCACTGATCTCCTACCGTTCACAGTAAGTGTGACATATGTACATGGGGAAAGACAGACAGACAGGCATCTCCTTATATCCCCATATTCTAGTACTCTCAGTAACCTGTATAAAACAATGTCCTGAACAAGTCTAATCATATGTGGAGAAGCAGTTCTCAGGATACAGCTCTACAGTGTGACACATAAGAATGCACCTCCATAAGATACTATGGCAGACTGACAGAGCAAGACGCTGCGCTTCCAGGGAGCTGAATAGGTGTTCTGCATCACAGCTGCTTATACAAACCCTACCTGACCCTTAGACCGCTTCGATATCATCCTCCCAGCTCTGACTGCCTGGAAGTCCATAACTGCCTTGCATTTGCATCACAGGCATCTTTTTTTTTTTTAACATTCTTCTTCAACCATTTTTTGTCCATTACTAAAGAGATGACTACAACACAGATGTACTGCAGTCATCAGATCTAACGCAAAAGTGCACAGTCTCCATTAACCTAATGCACTGCCTGTGGATGCAGGGGATGTGTATTATCAGCTAGTACAACAAATTGACTTTAATGTTTCAACAATGCAATATGTCAGCGCTGCTCTGTTTTAGTTCCTTCCTTTCAGCTTGTCTTTATTTAATATTGTTGTTTTTATTACATTTTGTATACCAGGCGGGTTCTATTCCAAGTAGCAGCCTGAGACACAAATGCTCCGCCACCACTTCTGTGCCTCTTTATGCAATACAAGCAAACAGCCAAAAAGATCTGCAACAGAAGTTTAAATCAATAGTGTTAATAAGAAGAAATCTCATTTAAAACCTTAGTTTGTACTCCTTTAAGCCTTCCCATATAATGTTATACAAATACATAGCAATGTAGTTTTCTATGCCATATGCATATACAGTAAAGAACTGTTTAGTAACTAATAGAAATCCTATCAGCATACCGTATTCCACATAGAACAGGTAGAGGTCTATTTCTGTAGAACATTTTAGATGGTACAGAAATCTGTTGACTATAGAAATCTCTTGATGATAGAAATTAAATATATTCTATGCTCAAAAGATTTCTGTAATTCTGCAGTTTGTAGATTTTGCCTAAATCAGACGAATGAATGTACTCTGTATTCTGGTCGCATTTTAAAATAGATTCCTTGCAGCTGCGGGAGAGTGGTCAGTTCAGTGCCTGGTGCACTGTATTGGCTGTCAAGATTGGTTTTCAGTAAATCACAGCAGCTGACAAAGAAGAGTACAAAGCATGAGTAGCATTCTTCTATTTTATGCCCAATCCAAATCAAACAATCTAATTCCCATTCTAATCTACAAAAGAATTCAGACTTGCAGTACATTCGGCCAGACTGGGGCCAAAAAAACATAAACAAATCCGGAAGAAGTTATTATTTCATGATGCAAACTGTGTAACTGCATCACAGTGACCACAGGCAGAAATAAAACACACCGGTTTCGATGTCTTCTTATACTGTTCCTGTGTTTATTTAAAAAATACCTTGAATTCAGTTTAAAAAAGCAAAACAAACGCCCATGCATACAGTGGACATAATCCCTATCATATAGCCTTCAATAACGACATGTACCGTTAGGTTACTGTGATCAACATGTACTGTATGTGGTGCAACGATTCATTTCAAATGGTTGTAAAACTTTAGGCTTTATTAGCCCAACCAGATCTTATTCAAAAGTGGTTCATCATAACCTAGTAAATCAATGCTCATGTCAAGTTTCCTCACAACAGAGTGAGTTGTTCCCAAAGTACATCTAAAACCCCCACTGCCAGAGGTATACAGTATTAAAGGGGAAGTAACTTTTTTGCTTTGACAACCAAGGTGATTTAAATACAGAACTTGCTTTGAAACTTGTGGTTGCAAATTTTATTTGTTCTATGGTGCAGATGCTCATCCTTTCACATAACCCTTCTGATATTTCTCTTTTGGTTTCTCTCTCCCTAAAACCAATTGCAGCTACACCACCAGAGTGAAACACAAGGTCCATGATAGTAGAGCGTGGCATTATACAGTATACTGCTGCTATAAAGCTTTCATTAGAAGCACACTGCAAGATGTTTAGATAGCTACCCAGCGATTTATCCTGGGTCAATATGACTGTAGAGCTATATGAGCAATCCCATTAAAGACATTTGGATAAATATACCAAAACAATGTTTAACAAATACCTAATACACAGTTGAATATGTAGTTTGAATATTATAAAAGTCAGAGGGTGTGATGTGCTGTCATAAACACTGCATGTCTATTTACAATCTTTATTTAACTGTTTTAGCGAAATGCAGGGCCAGTTTCTGTGAGCATTATCGTTACATCATTCTCATGAACAATAGCTACAGAAAGGTCAGTGCATAAGCAGGACTTCATTGCAATCATGTACTGTAGAGCATCAATGAAAACATATTAACTAGAGTATGGCACTTTATCTCTCATTCTAAAAGGGATAAATCAATGGATTCCCTGCAAAAGCATAACCTGTGCAAATAGGACATCTGATCACGTCGCTCCACGATCCACCATTTTACAACAAGCCTCAGAAATTGTATAAGGTACCGCAGTATTGAAAGTCGTTCTCAACTCCTTCAGACATCTGTTCTGCGTAGTATATTTGTAATGTCCAAGCGCCAAAACATATCAGAAAGCATTTTGGGATATTGGAGGATGCAGTTTGGTATTACAACGTCCACACTTCTGACAAACCGCACTACCTGATGCGATCTCATTTAGAACGGGACTCATGACTACCCCGAGCCCAGTTCTCGAGTACGGTATTAAAGACTGCGCAGTGTAGACACTATGCTTATTTAGCACTTTTAAAAGCACCTAATACCGTTTAAAGGCATAGTGTGGACAAGGCCTTAGTGTGGCATCTTCATCAGTTTCCACAGTTAACACATAGATCTTGATCATCCATTATTTAATGTGAAGGGTCTAGCTTAACGATTGAAACCGAGGTGTACCTAAATACTACTGCACCATTATTAATATATTATTTCCCTTCTGTTTCCTCCTCTGCTCATCCAAACTGTCCTTATCTTATTAAGTGCCAGTGCCTTCTAGCGAACACCTTTTCTGGGTTAGCAATGCAAAAGCAATATAAAAACCTGATCTGCAGTTGGTGCTCACTAGATGGCGCAGGTGTACTAAAATAAAGACAGTGAACAGGCCTAAATCTTCTACATCTAGAACTAAAAAACATATTTTGAACTCAAGCCAAAGCATCTTAAACAGACTTATCAAAACAAGTAAAAGCATAAGACCCACTCCAGGGGTGTGAAATTCATATTGCCCGACGACCGGGACAGCAAGAGTTGCCATTTACATTTTTTTTTTTATTATTTGAACACTACTTTGGAATATATTAAAATGATTATGCTTTTTAAATAGATTTGAATAGAAGCAATATTAGTTATTTATTGGGCATGCACAACCAATCGATTGTGAAACTATTAAAATGTGAAGACTGACAAATACGTTTAAATGATAGAAACAAAATTACATATGAGATTAGGCTATCTGTACAGTATCGTATTATTATTATTATTCAGAGACTAAATCTCATGGCATGTGTTTATTTATTTATTTATTTCTCAGTGAAGGGAAAGAATGTACTTTTTGGCAGAATACAGGAATACACAAGTCCTTTAAGACAAGAAAAATCAGAATTCCACAAAGCAGCAGTAATATTTGGCAAGGATTTCGTATCTGTGCTGGAACAAAGTAAAACACCTGTACATCAGCAGTTGAATTTAGCTAAGACGAAAAGTGGAAAAAAACAGGCAGAAGCTTTTCACATTTTCATATTTTTATAACTCCAGGTATTGCTTGTTATAGTTTTACTCTTAAATTTACTCGCAAATGTGTTCTAAACTGTACTGAAAAAAACATTTCCTTAAAGTGTGTTATACATTTGTTGAGATGGGGAGGGATCACAGAGACTTGGTGTATCTCGAAGAATGTAGTAAACAAGTCAAGCTGCAAGCCTACATCTGCTCCTGTGTGTGTGTGTGTGTGTGTGTGTGTGCGTGTGTGTGTGTGTGTGTGTATTATATAAATAATAATTAATACTCACATCCAGTTTATCCATTTCGCACTGTAAAAAAAAATCTTACAACTGGCAACTGACTGAGAATACAGCCTCTTATGAATCATACACAAATAAATCACATATTTATATATTGCAATTTTACTAACTTTTCAAAAACACTCTGCGTCTGAGTAATTAGAGTACCTTGTGTCTGTATAATAACAC